>NC_134235.1:53488883-53543883 GCF_965152275.1 Natator depressus | reverse complement strand
AACTTTAGTTTTTGAATTAACACAGTGTATGCAGTGCCATGGTAGCCATGTTGGTCATAGGATATTAGCGAGACAAGGTGGGTGAGGTGATATCTTTTATTGGACCAACAGAAGGTGGTATTGATATTACCTGACCTATCTTGCCTCTTTAATACAGTGTATACTGGTAAAAAAAAAAAAAAATAGAAAAGGCATTTTTAACATGATGGCTGTAATGTCAGTGGTTTATACTGCAGACTAAATGAAGACCTTACGTATGCGTTAATAACACTATAGGGTCCATATCGTCCTCCCGTAACTCTAACTATTGTTGTTAATGTAATTTAAAATGCACCCATCAATAGTTATAGGGAAAATATTTCGGAAGTTCCTCAGTTCCATTTTCAAAAGTTCCAAATTGCTGAAGTCGCTTTTAAAAATGGGACTTAGACTCCTAAATCACTTAGGTGCTTTAACTTTTTTTATCCCTTGGCATATATGCAGATTTGCAAGACAGAAATTGGACCCAAGGCTCAAAACTAATCAGTCAAAACTAGCAATCCACTGCCCCCCTTCATCAGTGCAACCCGCCTTCCCTGGAGAATTCCTGAGCAAATAAATTTGGCTTTGCGGCATGTCCTTCAGGACAGCAAATTCAGAGTCTTAAGGACAAAGAAAAGGGAGTGAGTTTCAGATTCTAGGCCTCCTCATTGAAAATGCCTTGCCACACACCCACTCCTTTTTCAACTTTTGGTTTGTTAGTCTGAGCAGTTTAGCTGATCGTATCTGATTCAGTGAAGTACAAGGAAAGTGGCAGTCTTTAAAGTAGCCTGGACCTGAACCGTTTAGGGTGAAATTTATCACAGTGCAGAGGGCCTGCACAAGACCCTAAACATCACCAGAGTCAGGGCCTTATGTGGCTCCTTTGCACTGGGATTAATCCACCATTAGAGCTTCAAGGAGTTACAAAAGCACACAGAGGGGAGAATAATCAGTGTTGCCAATTCTTGCAATTGCATCACGAGTCTCCTGGCATTCGATGTATTTATTGAAGAAGCAGTCCCTGGAGTCATGTGAGGAAGTGAGAGTTTTGGTTTTTTAAGAAAGTTTCTACCTCCTCCCTCTTGATTGCAGAGAAAAGCTTTGAAAACTTGAACCCCAAAGGCTCAAAAAGTAGAAGTAATAAAAAGAACCCAGTAAAAAGAATAAAAAGAAATCTCATGATTTTTCAGCTAGTCTCGTGATTTTTTGGGGCCCGACTTAGATATTTTTAAATGCTTGGGTTTGGCAATACTGGAACAGGTTCCTATGGATCAAAACATTCTTGTTTCATTTTGTTTAAAATAATACATAATGGTACTGATCCTACAGCCTCTTGCACATCCCCCAAGCAACTATTAGTGGTGGATGTTCAATCAGGCTTTAGGGTGGAATTGCATGGTATATTTCAAGTCTGTAAAGTTACCAGCTGGCAGAGCTAATAGTTTAGTCAAGTCCTGGTGAAGCAGTTGATAAACAATTGTAAGCAAGCCGTTTTGAACTTTTTCTCTCTTGGTACCTCAGATAAACTTTTAGAGTACCTAGGAAAAAACATGAATTTATATGAATAATAGAAATTTGTCTTGGGGTGATATAGAATTTTCTCAAATTGTGTTTTATATTCAAGTAGCTTCTCTAACTCTTTTAAAATTAAGATGCTATGAATATGGTTTAGTAATAAGAAACTTTAACACTAGAACCATATGAGAGCATAGAAAAAAGCACTATGATTTTGTTTCTTTGTTTTCTCAAGCCCTCAAAGTTGTTTTTTTTTATTTTAGTCACTTATAATCTTTATTTAAATACTATTGCTTGTGAGTTTTTTCTTTTTATAAATGTTGCCATAATAGCTTGATGTTTCGTTCTGGGCTTAACTGTTGATGGAATAAATGGATAGGTCTTTGTAACCATAGCTTTTAAAGCTATTAGGAACATCAGAGCTTCTCTGCTGAAGCTGTATAATTTTAGCCACTTTTAAAATTAAATTCTAAATGTGGCAAAGTAAAACCTTTAGCTGTTTTGTAAGTTATTAACTCACCTACCCTCCACCCCACCCCCAACCCCCAAAAAGCCACTCTTTCCAGTATCACAGTATTCAAGTGGTTTTAGTAATGTGACTGCTAGGAACCAGAATAAAGATAGATTTTGCCTTGAATGAACTCAGTTTGGGCTAAATAAAGTTCTAAAAGACGTACATTTGGAATTATTAAGCTTGGTGTTAGAAAATTAAACCACAGAAGACTTGTAAATTCTTTGCAATATCTATCAAGAAGTGTTCAATAACTTTACAAGGAAAAGAATACGATTGTATAGCAACAAAGTGCGTTTCCATTCTGCAGGAGTAAGAGTTAAACTTCTGCAGATTTAGAAAGCTGAGGTAGCACAGTGATCATTGTTGATGTAACATAACTATAATTATAACTGCTCTAAGGAAGCCATTTTGTATCTCAGTAAGATATCTTATGATGTACTGCGTAAATCATACTTGGCATACATAAAGTAGTTTTGAAGTAATTTTGATATGTAAGCAGTAAAATTAGTTGCCCCATTGTATTGGTTGATGAGGAATGCTAATTAACTGAGATGTTAACAAAACTAGTCTAGAGCTAGCCAGATGATTTTGTAATTTCAGAAGAAAATGCTAAATTAGCCTTCCAAAATTGTCTGTGTTTAATTACTGGGTAATATCTTCATTGAGAAATGTATTTTATGGCATATTTACCTCCCATTATTTCACATGTATAGTTGTTTAGAGTTTAAGGGAACTTGACAAGCAGCAGTTAGCAGACAAATACTCAGCTGTGTGGAAACTACTTTGCTTTTCTCTCTATTGACAAAATATTGATTCATAACACTATTCATGCTATGATTGTCAGTTCAATTTGAATAGATCACTTTACCTCTCGTGTTCTGAAACAGCAAGGGTATTACCCGAAAGAAGAGAGTGTCCTAATTCCAGTTTAAGCAGGTTAAAGGTTAAAGGTTAGCTCAAAAGCATCATCTGCCTAGCTGCTTAACTTTAAACTGATCAGTTTAATGAAAATCTGTTTTACAGATGGTGTTTTAATGTCTTTGGCAGGATTTAGGCAGCTTTAACATTAGACGTATGCTAGTAAAAATTATTTTGTTATTTGACCAGAACAACACCTATTCTTTTATGTTTTAAGGTAGAAGGCATGTGGGATATGGTATTTTGGCAAAGGACCCAGAAGCAGAAAGTGTTGATGATCTTTCCATATGGGCTCAAAACCAGAATACCTTTATGTCTATTGCTAATGATGACTGAGGAAACAAACAAAGCTATATTCATTTTTTATCATAAAACTTTACTTTGAATCTATAAAAAATATCAGCCAAAACTGTCTTTGAAAAAGTCTTGTCTTCACTGCCTAAGGTAGCACTCTAATTTTTTTTAACACGGGTAGAGCTAATTGTCCCTTTTAATTCCTTAACTATGTTTTGGTAGATTTGCATAATTCTTTCACTGTCAGAACACTGAAAGGAAGATATTTTAATTACACTATTTTTAATTATAGTTAAACTAAGCTGACAGAGTTGACAGATTATGTGTGAGAGATTCCCTTAAAAAACTAGGGGTCAATCCCTCAACTGGTATAAATCAGTACAGTTCCACTTATACCAGCTAAATATCTGGCCCCCTCTGTTTTAGTTAAGATTATAAGTAAAGATTGAAAACCAATATTTGTATCTAGTTGTCAAATATATGTAATTCAATAGGAATTTCTTACACTGCTAATGCAGAACTATTATGTCTTAAATGTGTAATTCACTAAAACTCCAACCCCTTTGCTGAAATGCATCTCCGTATTACATACAAAATCATTGCCTGCATATAACAGTTTTAAAAGGAGTGCCCTTTCCTTTGACCTTCAAACTTATTTAAAAAAGAGGTTACAATGAGTCTTTGTTTTGCTCACAAATGAGCATAAACAGGTTTCTAAAGAATCCAATAAAATGAGATAATCACAAATGTATAACATCACGTATTGAAAGGATGGGAGAACAAATGGGGCTTTTACTATATTTTATAGGATGGATTTATAGTCTATTCTTGGGTCACTTAGGGCCAAGAATTTTCATGGTCAGCTGAGTGGACTTGCTAGCTAGCAGCCTCTGGAGGAAATACAAATGCCATGCAGCACCTGCTCTTCAGCTGGGGTTGTACTTCTATGCTTTTTTAAAGCAAGGTGTCCACTTCTCTTCCAGTTCAAAGTCAAAAGTTTAAGTATTTTAGCTTTCCCCTGCATCTGTCATCAGTGAAGCAGAATAGCCTGTCTGGATTCCATAATACTGTTTGCATATTGGGATTTTAAATCAGACAGAGATATTGAATGCATTGCTTGTCTCTATCATGAGCAAGGAGGCACAAATGGGATATAGTCCTTAGGTAACTTTTAGCGTAACAGTCCCCCAAGGAACATCACTTGGGTTTTCTCATTATCCTTGTTATGGATGAAAGCATCAGTCTTACGAATTAAAACCTGGGAGGAGGGGGGATGAAATGATGGGAAGGGTGGATTCGAAATGGGCCAACAATCTCGATCACTCAGTTTGCTTTATTCTGTTTGGCATGAAATGATGATACTTTCATCAGTTCGGAATTAACACAAAGTCACATTATTTTCATTTCAATAGACCTGCATCAACTTTGTAATTTAAAATCAAACATCCCAGATATGTGCCATTCCAATTATTGAACTGTCATTGTTCCGGTATGATGGTAAAAGAGGTCAGGAGATTGTGCGGCACTTATTTGCATAAAAATCATTGTGCGAAAGAAAATTGGAATGTCTGTACATCTGAGGAACCAAAACATGTTTTGCTTAATCTTCTTCTAGTCATTTGTTTAGGTGAAGAAAACTGTTTTCAGTGATAAACAAAAGTTTATTCTTTTCTGTTGCTAAACACAAACCTCACTATGGAAAATATTTCACTTTTTATATCAATTTCAGATTTATGTTCATGCCAGGGTTGAAATGCTGTATGAAATTTAATTCCTATAGCTAGTTTTTTTTTTTAGTAATTGTAATCCAAATTATTGTACTCACATGTACAAAGAAAAAATAAACATTGAAAAATACTGTGTGTAGTAGACTAATATATGTATGCATACTATATATACTTAATAGATAAGTACATTGATTAAAATGACCAAGTTGTTATGAGCCAAATAGTAATTTTAAATCACTTTTTTGCTTTAAATTAATGAAAGAAATTTAGTCCTGCCCATGAACCTATTATTTCTAATATATATAAATATATAAAAAAACATTTTTCAGTATGTGTACATATGTTGCCTGATTTTTCAGATTTGCCTGCAGTGCCCTCCAAATATCACACCAATACAGCGTTCAGGTTTCAGTAAAGCACTGGTTTCAGAAAAGACACTCAAATGATTGCTTAGTGCATCCCCTGCACTTCCTACGAAACTCAGGCCATGTCTACGCTACTGGCTAAATCAGCACTGCTGCGATCGATGAAGTGGTGTTGATTTAGCGGGTCTGGTAAAGACACGTTAAATTGATGGGAGAGCACTCTCCCATTGATTCTGTACTCTGTCTCCCTGAGAAGCATAAGGGAAGTCAGCAGGAGAGCGTCTCCTGTTGACACAGCGCGGCGTAGAGACCACGGTAAGTGGATCTAGCTGCATCGACTTCAGTTATGTTATTCGCTTAACTGAAATAGTGTAACTTAGATCGATTTACTGTGATAGTGTAGACCAGCCTCAATCTGAGCCTGGTCCTGCAAGGCTACTCCTTGACCATAACCTGTGCTAGGCCACTTAGGCATCACTTCCATTGTGAAGGTGGCTGCTCAGTGAAGCATTCTCTACTCACCCCTCATGGAGAGCAGGAAATGTGAGCATAATAGAGATGGAAAAGGCAACGTGTAAGGGATCAACCCTACTTACTCTGTATGCGGGACACACAAAATGTCTGCATAGTAGCTGTTTTGTGTGCCTACAAGTTATTTTGGAAATGTATGTAATTATTTCTGACTGGGGTCCAAAACAGGGATGCACTGTACAGTACATATATAGGTATGTACAGAAGTACATTACAATTATGGACTTAGCCTCTCCTCATCAGCTTCACAATGTAGGTTTTTTGTCACTTTAACTACTTTTTGGTTTTCATTGGTGTTAGCTACTGTACCTCACATGTTGCTTTTCTAATGTTTACCAACCCACTCCCAAATTTAACCCTATTTTAACAGCTAAAACTAAAACACTGGGGTCAAGGGAGATCTAATATGATGAAACCCTCTCCATAGGTATTAGCTTCTTACTGTCAGCCTCCGATCTGGAGTTGGGGATAGTTGCCTGTTGTTAGGGAGGGCGCATCTTCCCACAACCTGAGGAACCCTCCACTAGCCCACACATTTGTTTAACTACCCATCCTGTTTAAGTGCCAGGATGGGGAGTAATGATGGGGCATACTATTGTGCCTACTAGGATTAAGCCCTGAGATTTCTAAAATGTGCAGGACTGTGTGTGTGAGAGTGACTGTCTAAATAATTATTCTGGTAATTTTTTACACACTTATTTTTGCCCATACTAGCACAATAGTTCTTAATTTTTGTAAATAAGACTGTCAAAGAGCCTGATGCTGCCAGGTGCTCCAATACACCACCTCCTATTGGATTTAGCAGGAATTCAGCACATTGTAGGAGATGATGGGCATTTAGGAGAAGACCCTAAGTGAATCTGAATGGTTATAAAATAATAATTCTGGATAGTACAGTAAGTATGTAAACTTCATCTAGATTTTCCATTAATATGTTAGAGCAGGCAGGTTATAATTTTTGTGTCTCAGGATAGAATGTACAATCATAGAATATCAGGGTCTCTTGGAACAGGAGACTCCACACAGTGAAATAGCACAGAGTGACTCAGTGGTGAAGTGGTAGGTTTTCATGCTAATATATAAAGAAAGCTTAGATTCAATAAGAACCCTGGGACCTTCCCTTTGTGGACTGCCAAGAAGAAGCATGTCATAGAAATGACACACTTGGTCTCCAGAGGGATGGAGCCAGCCTTGCTGTTTTACAGCCCACAGATACATAAAGCATCATCTAACATGGCCTCAGGGGAAGCTTCATGTGCTACCCTCCCTGTGGGAGGTAAGGTATTAAGATAATCTTTAGCTTTTAGAGGCAGGGGGCATTGAAGGAGATGAAAATGGAGCAAAGGTAGTCCCAGAATGATGAAGTGAGTGAATTCCCAAGCCTGGGGCATCCTGCCACAGCAACAACAAAAACAGAGAAAAACCATTTTTTTGTTTTTTTTTCTTAATCAGGTAGAAGAAGTGTGAGCATTTCTATTCTCCCTGCTAAACTGGGCATTGTTCATGGGAGCCATAACTGATTATATATTTATAATCTTGTTTCAAGAATGAATATTTGATCTACCATATTGGCTGAACTGATCTGATTAAAGAGCCATCCTTTCTCTGTTTGAAACTGTTGTATTTGAATATGGTCAGTTTTGTTCTTAATAAAAGTAAAGCTTGTAAGGATTGCATTGTGATTGGCCCATAGGCAGTTACCCAAGGGTTGGCGGGGGGAGGGTGTGCTAGACTCTCTCCTTTCCCACAACAATCTCCATTTAATGGGCTGTCCCAGTTTTAGTCCATGTGCTCCCTGAAAGTCACCACAAATGGAGCAGGAATATATGCTAACCACTGTCTGTGCTGAGTATGGGGAGAGGAACACACTGCCCCAGCCTTAGGGGTAGTGTGGATGTTCACTCCCCCTACTTTTGCTGGAGCTCAGGGATGGTTTGTGCCCAAACTTTCTGGGGAAAAAAATAATCTTCAGGCAGAGACAGCTCAAAAGATGGCTGTTTCAGAAAGTGCTGATCACATGAACATAGGGGTATAACTGAAACTGTTCTGAAACCTTAGCTATAACAAGGGCTACCAAGCAGCTGCTGTAATACTCTGTACTTATAGGTCCTGCTCCTCCACCCCTTGAGGGCAATGGGAGTCTTTCCATTGATTTCAGTGGGCTTTGGATCAGGCCCTTAATATGTGTCACCCCAGTATCTCCAAACTGCTTTACAAAGGTAGGAAAGTGTTGTGGTCATGGAGTACTGAAAAGTTGCAAGTTGCCCAAGTTCACACACTGTCAGATACTATTGGTAGGATCTTATAGTCCCTATGTTTAAATTCAGGGGTAGTGCTAGTACCAGGTATACCTTTCCTAGTGGGTAAGTAGACATGGGCAATACATGCCAAGTTTGCTAATGAAGAAAGTACTGTCCGAACTATCAGTAGCTTGATGGTTCTATTGTTAGCAGATTGAGAACTAAATCTAAGGAAGATCTCACTATTCCAGCTCCTCAGGCCTGCTGTGATGGGAGCGTGCGAAAGGGTTGCTCTGCTTCCGAGAGGCGCATCTTTAAGTATCTTGGGGAGGAGGATTTGCCAGTTACTGTTTTGTAAGCACTCTTTGACATTTGCAGTTAAGCGCTCCATGTACGCACAGCTACTGAAGGACTGGAAATGAGGACAATTGAAACTGTGACCAAAAGGCCAAACAGCAAGGGTCTGTGAAGGTACAGGTACATCCATGATTCAAAGCCTTTGACCTGAGAGGAAGTCAGGATCCTAGTGGGATATACCTGAATTGGCTCATGTAGAATCAGCACTCGTGTGCCTGAATCCACCTACCACAAAAACATTTTAAAATGATTTCACCAAGTTAGTGTCCTGTAGATAGTCACTGTACAGACACAATGTCATCCCTGTATGGCTCCACAGATGTATCAGGCCAGATTGAGCCCTTCACAGGGACAGAGCAGGCTGCTTGCACCACCTACATTCAGGTTCTGTCAGGTGCTACTGTAACCACCCACCACAAGTCAGAGCCACCTGAAGGTTCTCTGAGTTATGCTCCTGCTTCATTTGGCCCTTATGGATCATCCCATGTTTTCTCTGTCCCTGTTGTCTCTTGCCCTGGAACCCATTCTTCTCAGGCCTTTCTGCCCTTGGGCTGCTCTGAAACAGCCCCTGAAACCCTCCCCTCCCTCCGGTGCTCCTGCAAAGACAGCTCTGCACCTGATGTACAGGCCCTTTGCATCAGTATGTTGTTTACCTGAAGAAGAGGGATGTGGAGGGCATAGGCCATAATGAATTGGACCCATTGTGAATGTCCTCCTGTTCTGCTGCCATTTCCTGTAGCAGAGGAGAGATTAAAAAGACTGGGACTGTTCATCTTAGAATAGAGATGACTAAGGGGGGATATGATAGAGGTCTATAAAGTCATGAATGTTGTGGAGAAAGTGACTATGGAAGTGTTGTTTACTCCTTTTCATAATAGAAGAACTAGGGGTCACCAAATGAAATTGTGGTTTCATACAGGTTTAAAACAACAGGTTTAAAACAAACAAAAGGAAGTACTTCACACAATGCACAGTCATCCAGTGGAGCTCATTGCCAGGAGATGTTGTGAAGGCCAAAGGTATAACTGGGTTTGAAAAAGAATTAGATAAATTAATGGAGGATGGGTCCATCAAGCCAAGACAGGCAAGATGATCAGGGACCCAGTCCGTGCTCTGGGTGTCCCTAAACCTCTGACTGCCAGAAGCTGGGATTGGACAATGGGATGGATCACTGAAAATTTCCCTGTTCTGTTCATTCCCTCTGAAGCATCTGGCACTAGCAGATGACAGGACACTGTGCTAGATGGTCTATTGGTCTTACCCAATATGGCTGCTCTTATATTCTTAGCGCAAATGTCATAAGTCACTTTACAATGCTTGAGTTTGCTTCATGTGTGGAACTCAAGTGTTTAAGCAATTTGAAAAAAATCCTCATGAATTGTGAAACTTCTGCCTTTAAACAAATGAGATTTAGCATTTTGCAGGAAACACCTGCAAGAGTGTTTCATTCGCAAACAGTGAAACTGAATGCAGGCTAAGCTACACAAGTGGAACTTTATTAAATCCTGTCCACTGCTCTGTCCATGCAGCTAAGTTGCTTCCAGCCTAACTCCCCACATTCCCTAGTTTTCTGGTGTCCCCTCAATAGCGTAACTGTCCCTCCAGCGAACATGGGCCCTCTGACTCCTGTTCCACTGATTGTGATACATCTCTGTTTACAAACTTTTTAATATAAACATTAATAACAAATAATTGATGCCCAGACCCCACCCCACGTCTCTTTGGCCAGAGATTGCTAGCACATGGCCGAGTTATCTTTATCACAGACTTAGCTAGTTAAAGAGTCACTGGGATTGATCTATGTCTGTCTCCCTGTCACCTGTCTCTGAGTCTAGTAAACTCACACTCTGTGCAGTCTCCTCCCTTCTTGTGGAGTTGGCTTCCAGGTGGCTCTCTGTCTCTCTGTTCTGTGATGATCACCATAGGCTCCTTGTGGGTGTTTATCCACTAGCTTGTAAGTGCCTCGTTTCCTTTGGATCACTTGTCCCTTGTGCATAGTGACTTCATCTGACTTGGATGCCCCTGCACCTTTCATGACCCCTTTAGTCGACTACTTTTGCTGTCTCTCCAATGCCTGGATCATCACAGGAGTGCCTTTCTCCAGAGCCCATAGGTTCTTGGCTGACCTACTTTAGTGTCTGCTTTCTCGGATTGTTGGCCATCTCATTTCGGCAGTGTCCCCTTCTTTCTGACTGCAGCAGATCTCCCCCTTATTGGTATCAGGGTTTTGGTCCTTTGTCTCATCAGTGTCTGTGCAGGACTGTTTTGGCATCCCTGTGATGGAGTATTTCTGTGTGCCAAAAATGCTAACAAAGGGTCTGAACCACAAGAGACAGCCTTGTGAAACAGTCTCTTAGCTGTTTTCACAGCTGATTCCACCTTCCTATTACTCTGTGGGTATGCTGGGGAGAAGGTATTGTGCAAATGCCTTGAATTCTTCCAAGGCAAATTGGCATCCTTTGTCAGCAAATACACTGTCTAGAAAGCAGGCTTTCAGTTTGCCAATCACCAGCTTGCTTCTTATATCAGGCAGGCATCAAAGTACCAAACATTTGAATAGTGCACTGATAATAGTAGTGCACTGTAATCAGCTACTGCTTTTCCTTGAAGGTCAATAAGTCTGCTACCACCTTTGCCATGATGGGTTGGGCAGCTCATGTGGTAAGAATCTCTTTCTGCTGGTAATTATCACATGATTGACAAGTGCAACATCCTTCTATCAAGGAGCAGAGTTCTGTATTCATTCCCATCTAATAAACACACTCTCCAACCTGTCTAAATGAGCTGTCAGTGCCCAGGTGTGAGTCATGTATTTTTTGGATGACATCTTTACAGAATGTGGGGTTGGGGGACAACAGCTCTCTGTATTCCAAATAGGATTCCATCCACTCAGCTCATCTTTAATTTTAAAATATGGTTCTGCGCCTACCAGTATTTGGCTTTCGTCTTCTGGCCACCCTGTTAGTATCACTCTCTTGACTGCTTGTAGTTGGATGTCCTTTTCCATAGCTTCTTTGATTTCCATCAGCTTTTCTGTTGAAACTGGGAGACAGTGCAGCATGTTAATGGATTAAGTGTTCTGATCCCCTTCCTCCAGCTCGCTGATGCTGGGTATATATGTTCTGCTCAGGGTGTCAGCTAAAACCAGTAATTCTCTTGTACAATATCTGATCTCTCCCTGATAGTGCTGGAGGTACATCAACATGTGCTGCAATCTCTTTGGGGCACTCAGAAAGAGCTTTGAGATGATTGTCTCCAGGAGTTTGTGGTCTAATTGCTCTATTACTGGATGGCTATAGGTGTACTAATGGAATTGCTCCACTCCAGATACCACAGCCAGAAGCTCTTTTTCTATTTGGATGTATCCAAGTTCAGTCTCTGACAGGGCTCTCCCGGCATACACGACTGGTTTCTCCTGCAAAAGAGCTACACCCAATTCTTTGTCCAATGCATCACACTGGAGCATCAGTGGCTCTTGTAGCTGGTAGTAATGCAGGACAGGGGCATCCATTATCATTTGCTTCAGCATGTCAAATGCTTGTGGTTGGAAGCCTGCTGAGTTCCACTCAACATCCTGTCTCGTGAGCTGACATATGGGTTCTTCTATTGGAGCTTGGTGTGGACAGAACTTGCACAGAAAATTTATCATTCCTCTGAGGTGTCTTTTACATCAACTGGAACTGGTATGTTTCTGACTTCCTTGTTGGGATCTGCTTTCAGTTTCTTTGCTGTGAGCAGATGTCCGATGTTTCTCATCTCACTATTTGAATCAAAATTTTGCTGGGTTGAGTTTTATGTTCTTGTCCCTGCCTCGCTGTAAAGTAGCTTGTCATTTTCTGTCATGGTCTCATTCAGTTTCTGGATCATTGCTCCCTTCACTTAGAATGAGGATATCATTTGCAATTAATTTTACCCCAGGCAGCCTTTCCAGTACTTGGGTGAGTCTTCTCTGGAACACCTCAGGTGCTGGACTTATGCCCATTAGCATGTGCACCCATCTGCAGATACCAAATGGTGTTGCCAAGTTCTCAGCAAGCTGGACTCTTTCTCCAGGTTTATGTATCTCACATCACAGTCCATAAAGATTCTGGCTTTCTTAAATTCTTCCAAGATAACATCAATTGTGGGCTATGGATAGTGGGATCTTTTCAATTCCCAGTTCAGGGTTTTGGGTCTATTCAGATGAATAATTTGCCTGATGGCTTCTTTACCACCGCCATGCTACTTACCAAGGCTATACTGGCCTCTATAGGTGCTATGATATCCCTGCTCTGCAGACTTTCAAGCTCCTTGCATACTGGATTATGCAGTACCACTGGAATTTTCGTTTGTGGTAAGCACACAGGTTCCACTGAGGAATCTACTTCTAGTTGCAGCTTTCCTTCAAGGCACCTGGCACCTTTGAAAACATTCCCATAAGCTTTAAAATTGTCTCCATTGTCCATGGGACCCTCCCTTTTGCTTCTTGCATTGAAACTATAAAATTCTGATGCTGAACCCTAATTAGATCCAGGGCTTGTATGGCTGTAGGGGTCTGTGGTTATGACTGTCCACCACCACTGTTATTTTTTCAGTGCATTACTATGAGGTCATATTTTCCTACAGGGTGAGCATTATGCTGTCATTGCACATTATTAGATTGTGCCTGCTTTTTGTAATGGGTGTGTTCGAGTCCAGTTTCCCTGAGGAATCACATTGCAGGAGCTCCCATTATCCAGCTCAAGTTGCACAGGGTAGTTCCCTGTTAACACCATTGCATGCACGAAGGTTGATGTTGTGCCTTGTTGCTTTCTTCTCCCAACAACTTGAACCTGATACGCTGCCAGATGCAAGGAGAGAGTTGGGACATCATCATCCCCATCTCATGTGCCCTCCCCCCCTTGTATATGTCTGAATCTTTCTGAGACTTTCCTTTGCTCTTGCACAACCTGCTAAAATGGTTCAACTTGCTACATTCTTGCAAGGCTGCCTTAGTGCAGGGCATGTCTCCTTTACTTACTCGTGCTGTCTCACAGAGCAAATGCATCTCACTATGGGTCTGGCTACCTGCTCTCCTTTGCTGTTGTCTCACTGCATATGTTGTGCCTCCCAGGACTTTAATCCTTTCTCTTGAGGCTTCTGCTGCATGCCCATGTCTAAGCATCCCAAGTGCCACAGACTATCCTGTCCTGAATAAAGGATTCTGTGAAGCATGTAATAGCCATTGTGTGTAAGGCGGTACGTACGTAGGGGTCTATGTCCTCTCCTTTGGATTGGTCTCTAGAGAAGAACTTGTGTCACTCCACAGTTTAATTCTGCTTTGGGAAGAAACAGGTCCCCAGGGCTCCTAGGACTGCTGTGAGGTATGAGGCAATGGTGAACTTCAGTGAGGTGCAGAGCATTCTGCCTTGTTCCCCAATCAAGTAAAAAAATAGCTTTACTTTCCTGCTGTTGTTTTCCTCCTGCATGGCCAGGTATGTGTGCAGCTCGAACTCCTCCTTTCACCAGCTTCATCTCTAGGCCAGGTTTGGATCTGCAAAATCCAGGGTGCCGGGGGACTTCAGACCGAGTTCCATGGCTCTGGCTATGCAATGTTGCACTTCAGAGAACTTGCAGCTCAGATGTTGCCACCATGTTTCATTCACAGAGAGTGAAGCTGAATTTTTGTCAAATTGAACAAGTGGAATTTGTATTAAGCCCTGTGTACTGCCCTGTCCATGGGGAGTTAGGCTGGAAGCAACACAGCCACATGTTCCCTGTTCCACTGGTGTCCCATCGATAACAGTCTCTCCAGGGAACAGGGGCCCTCTGAGTCCAGTCGCACTGGATAATCCAGTTGCACTGGATCATGATACAGTGAGTTCTTCTTTCTAGGAGAGAGTTTGTTATTCTACAGCAGTTGTACTGGCTTTGTAAGATCAGTTGTGGTCTAGGGGTTTGAAACTAGGATCCAGAAGAATAGGCTGAATTCTCCACTGACTTGCTGTGTGACCTTGGGCAACTGATTTAACCGCTCAGTGTTTCAGCTAACTCCTCTGTAAAAATGGGGTAATAAAGCTTATTTATCTTTGTAAATCTTTGTAAAGCTTATTTATCTTTGTGAAAGGAGTTTGATAAGTGTGTTTGGTAATCTAGTAATAGAAAACATTGAAATCTCGCAGTGCAGTGTTCAAGCCTTTATCCCAAATCACTCAGCTCTTGGGCCTTGCAGAGAGCTTTCCCTCTGTCCCACGAGCCTGTTGTCTGCCTTCTCAACAGGAATTAAATTACTCTCCCTTTTTGTCCTCTGGCATGCTGGTAACCCTATTAGCACTGGTGGGCAGGCTCAATCAGTAGCTGGGAAAGTAAGAGTGTGGCCTTGTGGGAAAGAGATGGCTGACTTCCAGCAAGGCCTGAGTTGAGGATAGAGAGTCACTTCCTAATCCATTTCCTGCTCTTGATGAGCCTGGTGAAAGTAGACCTAATGAACACTACCACATTCTCCCTGTATGTAAATCTGCTAGAGTGGCTGTTGCTGAGATAAGGGAGGTGAAGACAGGGTCCTGAGATGCTCTCACCCTAGAGAACTCTAATAAGTCAGACATTGTCCAAGAGCAGAGTTGGGGAGGAACAAGGTTTCACTGCACGAATACAGGCCTCTTGCAGAATGAACTTCTCGCACCTGGGACAGGTGGTGGGAAGATGGTAAAGATGTAGGTGAGGGTTTTTAAAAGTGCCTGACCATTCACTGAATTTAAAACCATGTGTGTTTGTGTATACACACTACTGGTGGTGTGACTGTCTCCGGCTATAACGCTATACAAACGTGTGTGTATAATATAGCAAGTGGCAGTAGCACCTGCTGTAGTAAAGGCAGGATTCCAATTTTCATTCTTATTTCTCTTTCTCAGTTTCTCATTACTTTTTCAGAATTATTCTTCTGGGGGTGAAATTTTCAATGCTTGGTCTGAATACAAAGGCGATTCTCCCCTCTCTCTGTTTTGGAGGAGCTGTTTGAGTTATCTGAGCATGGGGGGAATACTTTGATCTAGTCAGAAATCTAGTGCTCTGAGAGCTAAAGAAGTGCTAAAGCTAAAAAATTCAAACTTAGCCTGTATATCTCAATGAGATCTAAAAAACAACCCAGGTTTGGAGAAAATTGGTTATGATCATGATAAGCAGGCAATTTCCTGAATATGCAGTATAATTTTGATCCATATTTGCTTCCAATACACTTTCTGGCTATGTTCGTTAAGGATGCCCCAGTGATACATATCCAGGTCCACTGTTAAAGTCACTAAACCTTTTAAGTGCTGGAGACTAAATATTAGGCATTTTATAAGGTCTGTTAAGAATGTCCCCGTCAGGGTAGTAGTCATAGAGTGGGGGTGAAAGCTGCCAAGAGACAGGATCAAAGAACGAACAAGCTAGGTACATATTAATTGTCATACCACATCAAATGATATCACTGGTCCATCCAGTCCAGTATCCTGAAACTAGACTGGTTAATACCAGATGCTTCTGAGGAAAGTGAAAGAAGCCCCATACTGGATAAATATGGAATAACCTGCTCATATGGGAAACTTCTACCTATTCCCAATCAGTTTTAAGTTGGCTTGCTCCCTAATGCATGACGGTGTATCCCCACTATGACTTTTTAAAATCTGATCTTTATATAACTCTGAATGTTCTTATTTATATGAATGTCTGATTTGTGAATGCCACAAACCCATAAGCCTCAATGATATCTAGTGGTGATGAGTTCCACTGGTTAATTAGGAGTTGTAGAAACAAAATTTACTTTTAACAGTTTTAAGTGTGTTGCCTATCCGTGTTGTTATATCATGAAGAAAGGAAGAACAGGTGCTCCTCCTCCCACTATCTGCGTTGTGCAGGAGGTCAGACTAGATGATCATAATGGTCCCTTCTGACCTTAATATCGATGAATCTATGAATCTACACTATTCATTATTGTCTATATGTCATTATATCCCTGTTAGTTTTTCTCTTCCATAAACTAAACAGTCCCAATCTTTTCAATCTTCTTTCTTATGGAAGTTTTTGCATGTCTTTGATCACACATCTCTGAAGTGCTAAATCCTTCCTGAAATAGGGTGATGAGAACTAAATATGCTATTCGGGATGAAGGTGTGCTATTGATGTATATGGAAACATTACAATAATATGAGTAGTATTTTCCTATCCTGTCCCTTATGCATCCCAAAATCTTATTTGCTTTTTTTACAACTGCACATTGAGCTACACATCTTTATTTTGTCTTCCATTGCCTATCTCTCTTTTTTCTGTCCACAACAAATCCTGGGTCGTCTTGTGTGGTTACGGTTAATTTAGAACTCACGAAGGAGTATGAGTAGTTCAAATTATTCTTTCCACCATGTATTACCTCGCAGTTGTCAACAGTGAATGTCATCTGCTATTGTGCTTCCCATTCAGCTTCTTTCTGAAGTTCCTGATTTGTTCCTTATCTGGTTTTGACTAATCCAAATTATTTTGTGTCCTCTGCAAGATATCACCCTAGTGTTCATCCATTTTTCAGAACATTAATAAACACATCTATCCTAGTATGGAATTTTAGGGTACCCAACTATTAAGCTTCTGTCATGGTATAAATGCACCATTTATTCCTACTCTCTGCCAGTTTCTGATCGATGACCATACTTCACCTCTCACGCCACAACTCCCTAATAGCCTTTTGTGAAGGACTTTGCCAAAGATTTTTTGAAAGTGCAAATAAATTGTCACCTGGTTGTCCTTTCTCCACTATTTTGCTGACATGCTTAAAGAATTCTAGTAGATTAGAGGTGCATGGTTTTCTTCTGTGTAAGCAGTGCTGGTTTGTACATATGCTTCCATGATCAGCAATGTGTTTTTATAATTCTGTTTTTAATTATTGTTTCATCCAGTGTATGTGGTATTGAAATAAGGCAAGCCAAAGTGCCAATCTATAATTTCCAGGATTTCTTCTTTCTACTCCCCACTTCTTTTTCAATAAGAACGCAATTTTGGTATGGCTGTTGATTTTAATGAGAGTGCCTACTTTTGTTACAGCTCAGCCACTTCACTCTGAAATTTCTTCAGAACTTTTGGGTGTTGTATACCATCCAATCCTGATGATTTGTCACTTTTTAATATGTCAGTTTGTTCCCTGGTGATCCAGCAGTCTCATCAAATCTCTAGCAAGATTCCTGCTTCTGATACACTGAAATAATTTCTTGTTATTTGTTCTTTATATTTTTGGGTATTACTTTTCATATTTCCAGGTACTCTTAATTTTCATTTTGCATGTTACTGCTGCAGTTTATTTTAATTTCTATGGACTTCAATAGGGTTAGAGGTTTCATTTTCTGAAGACTACCTCCATAGCCTGAGTAACCTCTTGCCCCATGCCATTTAGCTTACTATTCCTGTTTTTTCTTGCATTCCTCCTCCTTTTTTGTTGAGAGGTATTCATGCCTTCTGTGAATCTGGCATGCTTAAATTCTACGGCTTAAGCAGGCACAATTTATAACATCCCCAAGCCAAATAGTTTCGGATATTGTTTTCTTTAAAAAAAGGACACTTAAATATAAAAAGTTAGACTACAATGAAATGTTGAGTGAAAATTGAAGCATAAGGCTGTCAAGAAGCTACAAAAATTAAGACCCCAATTTTGCATTCAGCTCTGCAAGAGCACAGGGTTTTGCCCATGTAGATCACTTTGCATTCGTACCAGGCCCGACTGTAAGTAAGATTGCTCCTGTATACATTGTTAACATGGCAACTGTGACTCATTGAAAATGTAGACTCATTTATGCAAACAGTGATCTCTCTCGATGTGCTTATCCACATTTTTTTGCATCATCAACTGAAGTATTAGCACAAATATTGGCAACTGGATAACTTTTAGCTGTTTAATGCTAGGGACACAAATTTGCACAAGAAAGTTATTTTGCTGGTGCAAAAAGGATGGATGCAATACTGCATGCACAAATTGCCCCTGCGTAAAAGGGAGCATACTGAGGCATGGCTGAAAACTCAGGTCATGTAGTGCACACTTTTATATAGCTGTTTATGCAGTTCATAGTAAACTTTAGTATGTTATTGATTATTATTAATGTATATCGTGAAATGCTGTTATGATGTCCAGTGAGCTTGAGTAAACATTGTGGAAGCAACATTAACATTTGGGATTTTTTTACTTCACAGTACTTGACACTGGTAACCTCTCACATTAAGGTTTAGAAAAAATAAAAAAAAATGTGCAGTATAGCTTAGTTAACATTGTGGAGTAATCTAATACAAAAATTATAATGCCAAGATCCCTCCTCTAATGTTAGTGTGAAATTAAGGATGAACTAGTAACCACTGAAAAGCAGGAAACTCTTGATTCTCATACATGAGTACATACACTAAATCAATAGTACTTTGCACTGGTGTGTGTGTGTGTGTGTGTGTGGTATTTGCTTATCAAATGTTCAATACGCACAGGCAGACGAGTGATAGAGCAGTACTGAAAATCAGGCCCGTAATTTCTTCAATTTCAAAAGTGCTGAGTACCCACAGCTCCCACTGACTTCAGCTGAAGTTGTGTGTGTTCAACATCACTCAAAAATCAGGCTTTCTGTGGTTTGTCGAAGGTCACTCGGTTCTCTGCAGTAACCACTAGACTCTTTAGTTATGCAGCATAGTAAACTGGAAAAACTGTATATAAAAACACACACAGCAGATGAATTAATACCTTTCTGTCTATATGGATTCTTATACCATGCTCACCACCATAGTATCTGAGTGCCTTCCAGTAGTCCATTGAGCAACATGACTGTCATGTGTTGTTTGTTCTCTCATGCTACTGAAACATTACTTTTGAACCCTGTAATATAGCTTATCAGTCAGAATGAAAGAGGCATGTGAATGTTTTTAGATGTATGTATTTACTACCTAAGTCCTTCGCTGTATTACAAACAATAACTCTGAGCATTTTTTCATAAAATTAGCTATAGCTGTAAAATCTTTTCCAGATTTTTTTTTTTTGGTAGGAAATCAAGGTACATAACTCTTTATTTTCTGTTCACCACTCTAGTTAAAGATTTGTTAATACTTCTACAGGGTGTTTTCAGCCAATCAAAACTCGTAGCAGTTTGCTTGTGTTTGAAACTGTTGTTTTACTCACTGGAGCAAACATGAAACAGAACTTTTACACAAAAAATGTATTTGATCATTCTTTATCTGTATTCACTTATGTCCCAAGGCGGCAGATTCTAAGCCCTGCTCTGCTCCCTTTGTTTCACTGAGGGGCAAAAAAAAGAACTGGTCACTTCTTGTAAGTCCCCTCCTGGGGAATACCCTGCTGTAAGGGAGTTCCAAATCACTCTCACATCCTTCCTCCCCTAGCAGCAGCGGGTGTGTCAGAAGAGGGGCAAGGAAGGACAGTGGCTGAAGCATGCTTAAATTCCTTCTACTGGAGTGAAATCTATCCATGGTAGCCCTGACTTGGGCAGCGCCAGTGTTACAGGTCTACTGTGTTAATGCAGATCTAGTGGTTCCCAATGCGCTGCACAGCTAGCACAGAAAGCCTGTGGCCACTGTTGCAAACCATGGGGTTCATTGCAGTCCTACATGCTGACGCCTAATTGAAGGTAGGTTTCACTGCTCCCACATTCAACTTGGATGGTGCCCAATTGCTCTGTGTTCGTGGAGAGGATTTTACTCTTTAAGTGCAGTGGTTCCCAAACTGTGGTTTACAGAGAACTGGTGGATCACATGGAGCTGGTTTTTCTCCGACCCCCTCCCCCCGCAGCTAAATCATATTAAAATAAGCTAAAAATAGATTTAAAACTTTTCTAATGTTACTTTTCCAGGGGGATTGTTTGCTAAGTGCCACAGGGATGATGTTCAGTTGCCAGTGACTTGATCATAGTCCATGAGACAACATCTCTATTATGATGTAGGCCACAGCATGACATTTTAACTGATTGCTTTTTTGTTTTCTGTAGGATTTGTTTTAGGATTTTAAAAAAATTATTCATTTCCTGTTAAAACAAGAACTTTGTTCAGTGTAATGGAAAGAGAAAGGGCCAAATCTGTCCATGGTGTAATGCCACTGATATGAATGACATTTTACCAGGGATGAATTTGGCCAAGGGAGTTTTCCAAAATGACAGTGTTTCTCAGCTCTCTCAATTGGCGGGGCATGGGACTACTGTGGTTTCTCACTACTGTGAGACATTATCCAGTTCAAAAAGTTCTGTTACTTGGGAAATTTCTTAATCAAAGTGATGGCTACTGTTTCTGTTTCTCTCCCTTAGTTTATATTTAGGGTTTTCCATTTGTTTCTGGTGTTCTGATGAATAGTAACAGGGAGAGAAAAGAAAAGAGGGTGTAAAAAATTTGCATGGGTTGAAATGTTGGGTTTTGTTTTCCTTCATTGAAGCCACATTTTGATTACACCAATGTATAATTTGAAATATTTTGTGTTTATACTAAGTATGTTACTATGGCCCAAAATAAGCCACAACATAGTGATACCAATGTGAGAGATTGTGAAACCATGTGCTAAAATACATTTACCATGTACTTTTGAGCACCACCTCAGCTGCACTCTGCCACTAATCTGCCTCCTCCTGGATTATGTCACACTTCCAAGCATCTTTCAAATAACTGGTCTTTTTTCTCACACACACACAAAAACAACCTAACAGAAATATTTCCTCTCTTCCCTCAAACATGGAATTTCACTGCAAAATTCCGGCTCCTTATCCTCACTTTCAGGGCTTTGCACAATATCACCCTTGCCTACAACCCTATCTCCTAGAACCTAATTTGCTCACTACACACTGCACGTACTTACCACCTCACCAAAATTTCATCTTTTGCTCTCACTCACATCTCTACATGTTCATTTGCACACTGACCTCTATGCCCAGCCATCTTCCTTTTTCTCCAAGTCCAAAACGCACTTCTTTTTTTGCTGTCTTCCTGCCAATAGGTATTCTTTTGCTCTCTCTCCCCAGTGTGTGTACATTTATTCGTGTGTGTGCATAACATTTATAAATGTATGCATTTATAATTACATTATCATGTCATGTGGGATAAAGGTTTTTTTGTCGAGTATTTGAGATGGCCCCGTTATTTAAAAGTAGTAAATCAGTCGTGCCAGCCATCCCAGAGGAAACCATCATGTGGTCTGAAACTGCTGCATATTTTACAGGGAAAGTATTTTAGAGAGTTCTTAAAATTGTATTGATACTGTTTTTTCACATACAAAGCCAAGCTCCATTAATACCTAGGGAAAGAAAAGTTATGACTAATACCTTTTAGAAACCTCTAAAATTTTTCCTATAATAGCTTTTCCATGCATTATAATGTTGAAGTTTTAAAGTCTGAGATATCAGGGCTAAAAGCAACTGCTGTGTATCCTGTTGGAAAGCTGAAAATCTCCTATTTCCATAAAATCCTGTTTCCAGCTCTGCAGGGTCACAAGCCTAACCCATCACTGGTATGGTGCCCATCCTGGGAATAGGCCCAGTGTAATTTGAGAGGAAAGTTCTCCATTTGAGGAAAAAGAAGGAAAACTTATCTGGCAGTTTGTTTTTAACAAAATAATAACAACAATAATAATAATAATGGCAGCTGTTTTAAGCTGTTTAGATTTGGGGCATCAATAGCAAATGTCCTTGGAGACCTGATCCAAACGCAGTCAAGCCAGTGGAAAGACTCATTGACTACAGTGGACTTTGGATCAGGCCTTTAGTGAGCAGAGAGTGGGATGCCAAAGGTTCAAGATTAACTATATATCACATGGATAACATTACAAGATAGATAGTGTGTACTACCATAGCACATGGAACGAGATTCCGTGCTGTGCCTCTAAGAACCCACAGCCCAGGACACAGAGAGGCCCTTCCAATTTTGAGCTGTGCTGGGTGTTAAAGTGGGCCCTTGGCGTCTTTAGGTAGCCTGGGGTGTGGAGGCTGTCTAAATTCTGGCAGCCCTTCCTGGCTGCCTCTGGTTAACAATATTACCTAGAATTTCTGCAGCACAATGCCTGTGGCCCCACATCTGATACATCCCTCCTATTCTAGCCCCTCCTTGGCACAACCCCTACACCAGGACTTGAAAGGGTCTTCTGAAGACAGCCTATGACTGTCTTCCTCAGCTCCTGCATTGTGGGAATTTTCCATTAGAGCTCATTTACACCATTCTAGCTCTCTTACCTGGTGTCCAGGAGCCACTGTGGGAGTGAAAATCTCCTCCATGACACATGACCCTAAGAGCTTGCCATGTATTTTCAAAATGAAGGGTGAAGTTCTGGCCCTGTTGAAGTAAATGTCAAAGCTCTCAGTAATTTCAAGGGACCCAGGATTGTAACTGAGGTGTTTAAAATCTTGGCTGCAGTATATAAAATTAATTGTATGTGTATGCAATATGTATATATACGCACATATACATTTTATACCCACATAATAAGTGTGTCCATGAATATATAAAATGTGTGTGTGTGTGTGTTTAAACCAAGGGATATGCAGAGAGAGAGAATAAAATTAGTGTTTTGGTAATGATAAAATATTAGGAGAATTAAATGGGAAAATTATTAGTAAAGTGACAATATTAAAAATATTCCACTCTGCTTAATCAAGTATCTTCCTTAGCTGTGGAAGGATGGCTTTTTTCCTATTTATGTCCGCTCTCACCTGCAAATGTTTTACGTTGTAAAACTTTTATAGAACAGAGTAAAACATTGTAAAGCATAAGGACTGATAATCTGAAGACATAATATTTTGGGCTAACTTCTTACATCATTTTTCATAGATATAGTGAGAAATTGTACTTGAAGTCACAGAGAGATGACCATTTTAACACTCTCAGACATTGATCAGGTTAGCACGCTCTCTGATTGACATGGAGTGCATGCTGTATAATTGCAAGCCTGCTTCTCTTAGTGCCTTGAAGATTACATTTTTTAATGTCCCAATATTAATAACCAGATGTGATCTTCTTCCTGCCCAAGGGTCAAGCTAGCTGGCCGGGTCAAGCTAGCTGGCCAGGTCAGCCTATTTGTCTGTGTGCATGGACTGTGAAGTCTATTCAGAATGACAGGTGTGGGAAGGGGGGTAGGGTGTTAACCTCAGGACCACCAAAGGGTCTTCTCCCGGTTGGGAACAAAAACGTGCAGGAGCTTCTGCCTTTTTCAGTACTCCTGGGATTTTAACCAACTGAACAAAAAATGATGCACTGCTGAAGAAATGCTCTTCACAACTGATACATAATTTAAGATGTTCTGTTACAAACTAACTGACACACATGTGTGATTTCATTTGATCTCAGCCCAATTATGTGAACTTAGTTAATATTTTTACATGAGTACTATTTGTGTGCTACTTTTTGCATTCATTTTGTTTCAAAATGACATTCAATTGCTGGGCTTTGAGGATTCAGTCTCCTCCAAAATAACCCCGACTTCTCAAAAGAAGGGCATTAAAACACTGTCAGTGAAGATTAGGTGTATTGTGCATCCCTGCTACGACATAGAGAAGTATTTTGTTGTGGCTAGCATGTTATATTTCAGTTAAATGTATATAATAAAATCATTTACCTCTCCCTCTCTCTTTTTGCTAGGTAAATTTTTTTCAAAAGAAGCAGCTATTTGTTTCCTAATTGATTTTCTACGTTAGTTGTTCATTGAATAGATAAGTAGTGCCTCTGATATTTGATTACAGAGCCAGGCACCCATTTAACCTTCTGCTCTTTCCTGGCCAGGATTTCAAATACAATACAACATACCTCCCTTAGGCTCAGTAGGATTAGACTGCAAGCAGTAATCCCTGATGCTATGAAATAGACCTGGTAGAACTTCAACTCACTTGTTCAGGATTATGCTCATGAATTTCAGCTCATCTGGTTGCATTAACTCTTTGGGAACATATGTGGGTTACACTATGAGTAAAAGTAATAAATATAAAAACTGTACCTTATTAATGAGTTTTAAATAATTCGCTCTTATTTACTGACCCAGATGTAAAGTTCTTGTTGAAATGAAAATGGATTTTGTAGTATAAATCCTCATAGTTTATTCCTTTTACTACTAGTGTTCAGAAATCTTCTACAGTACAATAATTGCTTTAAATAGTTGGTCTTAATTTGTGTGTGACTTTTCAAAAAGGAGTCTATAATGAATTCTAGTGCTCAAGATACGCTTGAAAACCCTGAAAACTGAAGGCTTCAATCCACAGAATGGTACAACACAGGCGGCATCAATGTGAAGTGCCCCATCGTTATGCCTCAAACATGTTCTGAGCTGAAATTAGAGGCAAGAGGGGAGGTAATTCTTACCTGGGGTATCAGTTTCTGGCCTTTCTGCTGAGAGCAAGAACACTATCATTTAGGCACTTGTTCACCCAAAAGTAGACCATGAGCACCAACTTGTTTCTGATAGGCCACCAAAGAGCTGTCAGATGGTAATGACTTCCAGTCACTACCGATCTGAACTACATTTGAATTGGTGACCTGTATTTAAATGCTGATTTAAAACTAGATTGGCCAAAGCACTGTAGGGAACGACCGTGTACTGTCGTGGACTAGATCGTTTCCATCTCTAATTCCTGTGAGCCTATAACCAGTGATAAAAAATTTCCTGTGCTATTATCAATCCTTTAAGCTACCCAACCTCTAGTGCATAGACACTTTAAGTATTCATGTGGACAACTAATTTTATTTGTAACCCCCGTTTGTGGTTTTTTCTGGGGAGCCTTCGAATTTCAGGGTCTTGGGTTGCCTCTTCACCAAAGCCCTGTTGGTGTTTCCCTGAAGCTCCCTAATGGTTTGCTGCAATCTTTGAGATACCCTTGCATGATCTGTGTAATTTTGGCAGTCCAAGGCATAGTGACCATCTCTCCCACAGTTGTAACAGAAACCTTCTCGCTGGCTATCACCCCTCCTGCTACTCTCCCCTCTTGAGGATGGCACAGTATGTCCCTGAGCCTTCATCATGGCTCTTCTCGGGTCAAATCTCTCAGTGCCGCTGCCACCGATGGGGCCTTTTCCATTTTTCCCAGCACTGTGGTGGTGTGACTCCCTGCCTTCTTCAGTTGCACCACTGTGTCCACTTGCAACAATCGCTCCTCCTCTTCACGTATCTCTTGAATGAGCTTGTGGAATGGGGGTGGGTTTTGGGCCTGCTCCCTCAGTTGCAGTCACCACAACATTAACCCATCTTGTCGGGTGCCCCAAAGGATCTGGTCCAACCTAGCGGAATCAATGTGCTTGGTGGGGATGCCCTCCTTCTGCACTACCTGTTGTAGCAAATCCTCTAGTCTCCTGATGAAATCTGACAATCGTTCATGGGGCTCCTGATAGGTATGGCGGAAATGATAATACAGGTCTTCACTGCTATCAGTAGCATCGTAGATGCTCTCAAGAGTGGTTAAATAGTCTTGCACTGTGGCAGCTGGTTGGGAGCCTTTCAGGGCTCGGACAATTCGCATGGCAGGTCCCCTCAGACTCTTAAGCACACGTTTCTGCTTCTCAGCATCAGAGCATGTCCATTCTTGGACAAGTGGCACCGTACAATCCCTCCAGGTCTCGTAATCATCCTCCCCTGAGGGTACAGGTGACACCCACGAGAAAGAATGTAACCGCTTGTATGGAGCTCTTTCATATGCCAGCTTCAATGCATCTTTTGAGAGCGTTTCTCCACTCTTTGGCCCATCCCACCAGGCTGGGTTCTGTGGGTGTTGGAGCCCCTCCTAATGCCAAAATTAATTCCTCTTTTGTCTGCTTTTCACCCACCATCAGCGCTTGCAATTTCTGTGCTAAAGAATCCACCTCAAGTGACATGGGCACACTAGAAGGGGATTGCTCTGCCCCCAGGTCCTCGGCACAGGTCTCCTAGTAATCCCCTCTCCATTTTATTTATTTATTTATGTTTAACTGAGATGAAAGTCACTCAGGAGTTTCTTTGCTCTGTGAAGGAGAGCCCAGGGTGCACAACATAGGGGTGTGTGTGTGTGTGTGTGCACTGCAAAGTCCCCATATGGGCCACCAAGTGTAACTTTAGCGCCCTCATGGCCAAGATGGAGTCTACTCTGCAGGCAGCTCTGGCCAAGAGAAGGCGCACGCAGGAATGCAGCAGGAAAATTTTTTTCCACCCCAGGGGCGCCTGTTTTAAATCCCCCAGAGTGAACACACACACACCAGAAAAGTACAATGGATATAAGAAAGGAAAATATTTATTTACAGAGTGATGAAAGGAGAAAAACAACAAGGGAAAATATAGGGGGAGTGGTAAAACAGTTTTGCATTCAAACGAAGGCCCCACAGGCCCAGTGGGAGCACAGTCTGAAAGGGCAGATGCCGAGCAATGTGTCTGCACACAGAGTTTAGGAGTCCTGAGCAAAGTTCCAGTCCAATGGTGAATCTTGGGTGCTCCTGGTCATCTTTGGCACCAGTAAACTTTCCCAACAAACCCCTCTGGTGCCCTCTTCTGCCGCTCTCTGCAAAGCCACACAGAGTGACCACCTCCCCACTTAACTAGCTAGCAGCCTCCCTCCTTATTCCCAATGCAGAGTTACAAGCCTCAGTACTCACAGCCCCATGCAGTTTTGTGCAGCAGTGATACTGGGTCCAGCTCTGGCCTCTCCTTCTCGGGCGATTCCTCCCTGGCACAGTGCTCCTCCTGGCTCCTGTCCTGGGGTGTTCCCGATCGGCCGCCATGTTCTTCCCAGGCTTCAAGCAGGTTTTTTGCTACTTCACTTTGCGAGGGCCTGCGGGCTGCAGCCCTTCTCTTTGGAGCTTCAGAGCAACCCCCCTGGAGTTTCCCTTCTTTCTCTTACTGCTCCCCTTCCGCCCTTAGAAAAAAGATTTAAAGGGGCCATGTTCTTTAAACCCCAAAAGGGTTACATATTAATTATTGAAATAAATGTTTGTTTGATTTAGAATATTTCAAATCAGTGGTAGTTTAAAAAAAAAAACAAAACAAAAAACCTAGGGCACATTGACTTGAAAACTTCAGGCCTTGTTTCCGTGACAGAAATCACAGGGCTGGCTAATTTGTTTGGCTAGCTCTCAGGGCAAGGTGGGAGGACTGACCAATGCTACCAGCTACACTAGAAGATACAGAGGCAGCAGGGCGTGGCTCTGTTCCTAGATACTAGCAAGTGCTCTGCCTATTCTTTTAAAATCAGTCTGCTACTTTTGATACATTAACTATAAAGTGGTGTTGATATGTTGCTGGAGGCCCTGCTAGCATTAAAGGAAGTTACTCTTGAGCACTTGTGGCACCTTAGAGACTAACCAATTTATTTGAGCATAAGCTTTCGTGAGCTACAGCTACAGCTCACGAAAGCTCATGCTCAAATAAATTGGTTAGTCTCTAAGGTGCCACAAGTCCTCCTTTTCTTTTTGCGAATACAGACTAACACGGCTGTTACTCTGAAACCTGTCAGTATTCTTGAGTGGCTCCATTCTTTTCTTGCTAGGAGAACTTGGAGGGTGAGGGTAGTTTTTGGGTGATTGTTAATCAGTTCAGAGGATGCAGTAACATGCTCTCATGTGGGATATTACAGGGTTCTGTTCTCTTACCCTTCCTGATCAGAATATACTTGAGGCTGTTAGGGGAGAATCACATGTATTTTGGGTTTGGGTGACTCCCAAATGCAGATCATTCTCAGCTATACAATTCTATTACATCAGATTTGGGATGATGTAGTTCAGAGGTTCTCAAACTTCATTGCACCGCGACCCCCTTCTGACAATAAAAATTACTACACCCCCAGGAGGGCGGACCAAGCTTCAACGCCCCTGGTGGGGGGAGAGGGGGGCACACAAGCCAAAGCCTGAGCCCCACCACTCTGGGTGGGGGTGCGAAAGCTGAAGCCCAAGGGCTCCAGCCACGGGGTGGGGGGAGGCCTGTAACCTGAACCCCACCACCCAGGGCTGAAGCCCTTCGGATTCGGATTCAGGCTTGGGTGGTGGGGCTCCGGCTTCAGCCCCAGGCCCCAGCAAGTCGCCAGCCCTGGCGATCTCATTAAAATGGGGTCGCGACCCACTTTGGGGTCCCAATCCACACTTTGAGAACCGCTGATGTAGTTGATTGTCTTACTACTCAATATCTTGTCAAGATCAGTGCTTGAATGTTCTGGTTGTGTCTTGATCCCCTGGTACGCTAGAGGACACAACCAGTAGAAATGGCAAGGTGTCATTGCTTCCCTCAGTTAAGGGAACCTGCCCACCTTTCGGTTACCAGAGTTACAACTTGCAGCCCATGTTAGGTTCTCTGTTGCTTTTGAGGCAAAAACAGTGGATGTGAGAGCACTTTTCACATCTACATTTGGCTAGACCTAGACAAATAATTAAATTAATTTTGCCTCTTTTTCTTCATGTGAATTGCCTACCAACAGCTTTCAGTGTTCTCAATTTCTTTATTTCAAAATTAGCCACCAAAATAATGCTTTCTCTGTACATTTTAAATATTTAATATTTAATGTTGCAGCTTCATTTTGGTTGGACACGTGGCATATTTCTGTTCTCTGAGTGGTTTCACATAGTCCACTTGGAACAGGTTTCTGTTGCAAATACTCAGTTTCCAAATTCAAAATTTTGATTTCTTCAAATACTCTGCAATATACATTTAAAGTTCACTTTTCTGCAAGTATTCATTGCCTCAGCAAGGAAACTTATTCAGCAGAACATAAATGGAAAACAAACATCAAAAGGGTGGGAACTATTTCAAAAATTCAAAATAAATATTTGCTGACATTTGTTTGCAGTATTTGTCCAATTCTAGTTGTGCTGTTTTCTTTTTCAAATGCAGGCCTCAACAGAGTGGTCCATGCTTTTGTCACTTGAAGATTGGATTACTCAATTCATTTAATGGGGGTTTATATCTTAAAACCAATTGGAGACTTCAGTTTGTGGAGAATATATCTGTCTGTCTCGTAAACAGTGTTTCTCACAGTGAGTCTGTTACAGCTGTGTGATCTGCTCTAGCTCACAATTTGTTTCCAGTTTCAATTTAAGATGCCAGTTTTAACCCTGAAAGCCTTGAATGGGTTGGGTCTTGATTATCTCTAAAAACATTTCACTCCTTGACTGCAATTTGGATCAGCTAAGGTGCTCAAACTAGCAGCACCTTGGGTTTAAGCTTGAGGCAGCTGGAGGCAGTGTGTTTTCAGTGAGTAGTCTTTGACTATATCATTCACTTTTCCAGGATTCACCAGAGTCCAAAACTGTTAACCTTCAGGTCATTCTACAAGGCATAAATGCCTCTGAGGTTTTCCTGAGGGAGAGGAAGGGATGCGAAGTTGCAGTGGGAGAGTTTGTTTTGGAGGAATGAGGGAAGATTTACCTTTTGGACACTGGTACTATATACTGATGTGTTTTATTTATAAACGTTGTTCATGCACCCAGACTAATGGATGGATTAAGTTTAAATAAATAAAAATAAAGGAGGCTACAGGAATTATAATAATAATAATTAATTAAAACTTTGCCCTTCAGCAGACCCTTTAATCAGAGACTCTAAAAGTACTTTACCAATCTTAATTAAATTAAGTGTTCCTACATCTGATTTAGTTAAGGTTTATATAGGGATCCTTCATTATTCAGCCACCAATGGGATGAAATGCAGCAGGTCTTTAACAGCATACAACACAATTACTGGTATTCGTAAGGCAGCTAGTGAAGAAGAATACCTTATCCAAGTGAAATGGCAGAAAGAATTGCTTGTAGTGGGCAAAATAAAATCAGTTGAAATTTGGCCAGGACATTGGGGTTAACATCCTTCCTCTTTTGAAAAGCACACTGTTATCTTTATTAACGACAAGTGGCTCTGTACTCTGCTATATGTCTCACCCAAAGAAAACATTTTCTAACAAAACAGTACCCCTAAGCACCAAGTCCATGACTAAGCTTAGAGGAAAGTGCCACCAATGCATCACCAAAATCACTTTTTGTGGCACCTATTTGTTCCTTGGAGGTCTCCTGTCCAAGTATTGACCTTGCTTTAGGTTGTGAAATCTGACAGGATCACAGCATAAGGTGATAACAATGAAGTATACAGAGAAATCCAGCCATGTGGTCCTTTTACACTGCACCATAATAAGAGAACAAGGTGGAATTCAGTGAATTCGGTGAAACTGAGAAGCACTGCAAGTTTTTTATGTGGAATATAATCAGCCTGTGAAATATGCCACTGTTACCCAGGTAAACAGTTTATCAGGATTTTTAAGAAGGATGACAGGATGAGCATTAATGATGGTTCTGATTATGTGAGCTAAAACAAAAATATACAAGAGAATTATTATTTTTGCTGTTATTAACTTCAGATTGTCTTCCTGGGTCAGCAGGGATCCCTCATGTTGCCTTTCTCTGAACGTGATATTAGCCACTTACCTAAACAGCATATCAGAATAGCTGGGCCAATGGTGTGATTCAGTATGTTGAATCCTGTGTTTCTATCTCTCTGTCTCCCTCAGTGACTGTTCCTTAGAGGACAGCATTAGACTTCAAAAATGAATATAAGAACTGAGTGTTTCAAATGTAAATAAGATGCTGTTGTGTTGGCAATTTTAGTCTCACTAAGGCAGGATAATACTCCAGCAGTAAACAACCAAATCTGCATGTCTGGGTTTTTTTTTTCTTTGTCAGTTTATCACTCTGTATAGGAGGAGAATGTCTGCCACATAATTCACTTTTCACTTATTTAATTTGTAAGTACAAACAATAGCTGGAAAGGGACACTTGATGACTGTTTATTTCATCTTAGATCAAAAAATAAGGCAAAAGCATCCTTTCACATAGGCATCCTTAGACCTTTGTGTGTGCATCTTCCTGCATGTACAAGAATTCACTAGTGTTATTCCTCAGAGATTCTGATACTCTGTTTGCCGTGTATGAAGGGAGTGGGTTTGAATGTGCCTATTAAGCTCAAGCCTGCATTGGAGGCAGCACAGAGCTGCCCTAAGACCTATTATGCTTCAGAGTGACACAATGCATCCCTAAGCTCCTGGGGAAGCACAGCAACTTCCCCACCCATTAGAAGGAGGGTGCAGAATGTGCCCCTCTCTGTGTTCAGCTAGTTTCCATGGATCCTGCCTGGGGCCACCCAGGCTATCGGTTCAAACTGATCCATACTGTCTAATTTAAGTGTAATTTTCTCTACTTCCTATGCATCGCATGCATTCATATTTTCTAGGCTGCAGTATGCTAACTAGATGGTGTGATTGTTATTAAATATTAATTGTTTAGTGCCAACAGTGTACTCTGCACCGTGGAAAGGCCAGGAAGAAAATATGACAAATCCCTGTGCTGAGAAATTTACAGTCTAAATAGACAACCCAGAGCTCACTGGAAGACCCAGAAGAGGGTTAATTTATCAGAGAGGGAGGGATTTCTTTTGCATAGAGCATTATTGTTTGGTTTGCTTTTCTTTGTTCCCCTTCTAAATTTTCTGTCTCCTGCCATCCCATTCCATCTAAAGTAATGTATCGGAGAAGGAGCGTGTTCAGGCTCTGGGGAAGAAGTGAGTTTTGAAGGGGACATTTGAAGAAGAAAGAGTGGTACCTAGCACAGAGGAATAGGAAAGATATTCCGGACAGAGGGGGCAGCCAGGGAGAAGGCACATAGATTAGAGTGAGGAAAGACCAGAATTCCATCAAGAGAGAAAAGGGGGCCAAGGCTGTAGTGCTAAGAAATGAGAGCTGAAATATAGGCAGAGGCAAAGTAGTACAGAACCCTAAAGGTGAGGGTAAGAAGTGTGAACTTAATACAGAAGGTAAGGAGAAGCCATTGAAGGGATTTCAAACAAGGAGCTAACAAGGTCCAACTGGCAAACAAAGGTGATATTAGCATAACCACTGAGAGTGATGATGTGCATCACAGTAATATTAATTATGTTCATTAGAGCCCTAAAATTTAATTCCTCTTTATTGGTCTTTCTCTAGATAACCTCAATTCTTTGCAGAGGTTAGTAATAGTGATATTAAGCTATCATGAATTATTTTTAAATATTAATTATAAGAGCATTCTAATGTAAGTTTATCTTTAAGGCAAAATTCCTCATAGAGGAGTCATGATTTTCTTCATTGTTTCCATTAGGATCAAGAGGTGTGTTGGCTGGGGGAAGTGGAGATTATTTTAATCCTCAAAGCAGACGTGGGTATATCAGTGGGCACTGGTATGCAGACTAACTAAATCTATTATTCTGAAGCAATGTACAGTGGTGCCTAGTATGGATGATGACTGCATAAACGCTGACCTAAAACAGGAGTGATCTTAAGCCACCTTCGCTTATCCAGTTTTATGGAGCTATGAAAATAGAAGCTAATTGATCTTTACTTCACTCAGTATCTATGGCTCCTTAAACAATTTAGTATAATTAAAAGAAAGTGGTCTGTTTTATTTGTCACTTACCTTCATAAACAATAATTATTCTGTCGTATGAATTGTCATTGTAATTTGGAATACATTGAAAACTAACAAAGAAACAACATGAAAAAACAGAGTTTAAAAATAGTTTTTTTAAAAATAAATATGATTATTAATGCATAAATATTCACATCACAAAGGGCCTGATTCAAAGCCCTTTGAAATCAATGGGAATCTTTTCATTGACTTCAGTGTGCTACGGTTCAGGCTTCAAACCCCAAATTATAGGCTAGCATTGATAGGCAAATTTGTTGGCAGTTTCACCAGAGAGGTGAAAGATCTTTTGGACACATACACAATATAGCAGTGGCCCTTCCAGGTCTTGGTTGAGGAATTTGGGCAGTTCAGGATGGAACAGTTTGCCCCGTTCTGCAATCCGATAGACACAGACAAAACTTTAGTCTCCAGAGCTCACAGTTCAGCACCTTAGGAACTACTGCAGTCTGTGGACTATAAATGGTACTATGAAGAAAGTATTGCTCTTAATTTAAAAAGAAAAATCCCTTTTGTGTCATACAGCAGTATTGCCTATACTTTTTAAAAATACCTCCACCTAAATGGTCCTGCTGGAAGTCAATCTTCCAACTTTTACAGAGCACCAAGGTCCCCAAAATCTCAGCAGGGAAAGCTCAGCTTATATGAGACACATGCTAGCAAGAGACTGGTTTTCCTTTTTCAATTTTTTATGCAGATGATGTATCCAGCTAACCACTTTCAACCTGTCAGTAAAGGTTTGGTAATAGATGTCAATATTGTAAGTCCTCATGCATGCCCCTTTGAAACAAATGATCACTTATTAGAGGGCAGAGACAAAACACATTTACTTGAATAAAATGATTAATAAAGTACATCAGGACTTGTTTCTACCAGTATTGGTCTATGAATACCAAAGTATGTATTAAGTACCCCTAAGCTCTTTATGTGCTAATTTAGGGTTTAGGGGTACTTAATCATACTAGTCCTCCAATCTAACATAGGAATGTACCTTATTAGTATAAACATCAGTCTTTAATATTTTGCACATATTTATAAAACATACTTGTCCTCTTCATAACATAGAAACATACAGTACATCATAACATACATGTACATCATAACAAACATCATAACATACAGTAAACCTGTAACCATGTATTACAGGTTTACTATCAAAAAGTTGTGGTCATGTAAGCTTGGTGATAGGTCCTTCTGCCATTTTGAATGATAATTAAGCTGACAATGTGCCCTGGACCAGTGAGACTGTGAAAACAAATATAAAAAGGCAGATGGTTCATTTAGTTTAGTAACTGTAATTTTTTGTTCAATAAAAGTAATTCCCACACAGGCATTCTTCATTCAGATGGAGTGTATGGAAAATTTTATCCTGCCAACTTGGGTTAATAATTATTTTTGTTTGTGTAATTTGTATCAACATTTGATAGGCAGTTGATTAGAGTGATGAATTTTCAGAATGAAAATTAATTATAATTTTTGCTGCCTTCATTAGTCTGCTTTTTGTAACTACCATGACTAAACAGCAGGAGGTTAGCTCTGAAATAATGACTATCTCACAAGCATTTGCAATGAGTTTTTTTTCTTTTTAAGATGATTGAACCTTTTAATTTAATTTTTTATATATTTACATAAAACAAGGATTAGTGTGAAAACTGTGTCGTGGTGATTTTAAAATACACTAGATATATATGGACTTTACAGTGGTAAAAAATAAGAGTCAGTTAGTTTAGCTTTAGATATTTTTTAGTCTTCTAAATGTTCTCAACAGAAGTGACAATATTGTAGTTCCATAGATCGTACTGAATACAATGTAGCAAGAAAAGCTTCTGGCCAGTTATAAAAACAACCTTAACAATAAGTTTTATACTGGAGATATTTTTCCTTCAAAGCATAAAATTATTATAAATAAACTTCAAAAGAGGGAATCTAGGGCCCTCTTGATAATGGTTATAGAGCCTCTGAGTTTAATAGTCATGATAAAGTTGTTCTCTCCTGGATGGTTTAAATTAGAAGATAATTCTTCCAAAATAAATATGAAAACTTCCTGCCACAAAAGTAGCTGGACAACACTGAAGGCAAAATTTTCCTCTCAGATCTGGAAGGCTGATTTCAACTCTGATATTCTGCTCTCCCTACATGTGTGGCAATTCCAAATAGCTATACATGTAAGGAGAGTAGAATGCTAGATATGGGAGCCAAAATGCACCTCTTGGAGGATGATTTTGCCTTTAGCATTTATTAGCCTGGGACTTATTTTTTGTGTTTTCTATTACGGCATAGTATAGACAGAGCAGCTCTTATTGACTGCAGTAGGGCCAGGATTGCACCAAAGATATACGGTATATATAATCTACGGAGAATTTCACAATTTACATTTCAGAGAAATATCCAAATAGAGTACCATAGGGATTGTCTTGTGGTGTTAAGACACATATTGGTGCAGGTAAAAATACTCTACAGAGTGTAGTCCAATTGTGCCCTGATTTTGCTCCTTTTGGGATATAACTCCCATTAGAGTTGCAGTTGTATAAGTCAGGATATAGTTGCCCAATAATTTTCAATTACACCTTCTTTTTCCCTCAGAACCTTGAATTTTCAGATCTAACTATGCCCAGGAATTGGATTGAAAACAGTAAAGAAGCTCTTCTGTTTTCTAACTTGACTCTTGTTTCTGCAGCATATGAACAAGACAGTGTTTATTGTAGTCAGAAAAATTGTTGGCATGATTCTGCATAAGTGAAGAATCTCTGGATTGTCTCAAAGTGTTAGCTGCCCATTTGCAGACAAGCAAGCTTTTAGTGTGCAATTTAGGTCAATGGATGGAGGGGAGAAGATGTGTTTAGGCGACAGATTTTAAATCACCATAATATAAATATGCTTCCCTTTTCATCCGGAATTTGCTTTCTTTCAAGGTAATTTAGTGCAGCAGACATGCACTTATGCCTGTCTTTGTAATTTTAGGGATTAGGATAGTGAGGATTAAATGCTGACCCTTAATCTTCAATATCAACTTTAAGAGCGAAATATAATATGCAAATGGAATACATTCATTTTGTGTTTATATATTTTAATCTCTGTAATTTAGTTTTAAGAAGATGGAAACTCATCTTTGCCTTATTTATTTTGAATCCCAAAGCAAGATGCCATTAAAATCTTTATCCCTGTATCTTAGAGGATAAATGTTTATCCTTTAGGGATTAAAATATAATTTTTTAAAAAAATGACTTTAACCTAATAACACTTTTGCATCAAGTCAAGAGCTCCGTGTGTCTGATTTTAGATGTAGTCTTGAGTGTCACATCAAGCATTGATAGTGTGGAAAAAATCATCCTGTGTTTATTTTCTCAAATCAGTGAATATAATTTGAATTAACAGAAATCAATTGGTTACTACACCACAGATCAATTTTGGTTAGTTCATTGTAAGCTTTTCCTGAAAGTCTTGGACTTATTCAAAGTATAGACATTGAAGTCTCAGAGGGAGACTATTTATAAAGATTAAATATTCTGCAGCTATAAACAAGCAGGATATCTCAGCTATCACAAATAAATGAAAGACTATTAAACAACTGGATCAAAAGAAAAAATGTAATATGAAAACTTGGCAAATAAAATAGATATGCGAAAAATTCTTCCTTTTAGGCATTAGTACTAACATAAAGGAAAGCACGATTAAAATACTTGGCCGAATTAGGCATGCACTGCACAGTCATAAAGGTGTGATTTTGTATGTTCATTGGTTCACAAACTTTTTGGACATCTGTATATCAGACTGAGCCACTGGCTGTTTCAGTACGTGCTTGCAGTCTTCCATTCATTTGTGCCTCTTCTCCCCAGCAGTGTAGCTTGGTTTGCTCCAAACCCCAGGCTCACAATTCTGCAATGAACTTTGGGTTTCTTCAGAATTGCAAATTGGAGTAGCCTGAGGACTACTGTGCTTTACAATCTGTACAATTAAGTGGAAAATGGTGGTTAGTAATACACCAAGATCCCACACAATGGCTCATCATTGAGGGCCAGATTCTGATACCCTTACACTAATAATACTTTACTCCACAAAGAGTCCTATCAAAGTCCATAGCACTACTTGTGGAGTAAGGTGCTACCCAACATGAGTACGAGTATCAGATTATGGCCCAGTAAAAGATTGTATATGGATGGGCAAAGTATAAAAGTAAACGCTTGACAAACCACTCTTTCTGCTAGTTTTATGGCATTGTGGATAGTACTGCATTGCTTCAATATTCCTCATGTAGGATAGCAGGGGTGGAAGGAGCAGGATTGCTCTAAGCAACAGACTGCAGGAGTGACTCCTGGAGCTGCAGTGATATCCTAGCCAGGAGACCTTCACCTTGAAGAGAGTATAGCAGAGTCCCTAGATAAGACAGACAGGCTGAGCCTGCTCAGAGCCATTTCCCTAAAACTCACTAGGTTAGTGCTGGACAGTTGGCAGCACTGTACACTCACCAACCCCATCCCCATTTGTGGGCTCACAGGGACGGAGTGTCCCCTAACACATTGGGGTTTGTGACTTTCATGTTGATCCCTCATCCTGAGAGACTTAAGAAGGCCCACAAAGGACAGAACCCTCCTGGCATAGGCACCGACTCCATGGGTACTCTGGGGCTGGAGCACCCACAGAAAAAAAATAGTGGATGCTCAGCACCCACCAATGGGCCCCCCGATCAGCTCTTCCCCCTGGTTCCTCTGGTGCCTCCCACCCGCCACTGATCAGCTGTTCAGCGGTGAGCAGGAGGTGCTGGGTAGGGAGGGGAAGGAGTGGGGGCTGGAAGAGGAGGAGTGAGGGTCGAGTGAGCTCAGGAGAGGCGGCAGAATGGGGCATGAAGAGGTGAGGCGTGGGGAGAGCAGGGGCGAAGAGGTTGGGCGGGGTAGGGCCATAGGAGAAGGGGTGGAGTGGGGGCAGGGCTTGAGGTGGAGTGAGTTGAGCATCCCCGAGGAAATCAGCAAGTCAGCACCTGTGCCCCCTGGCATATACTAAGAAAGGGGGGCCTGTGCTGGGGCCACTCAGTCTAAGTAACTGGGCGTGGTTAGGTTTTCCCATCCTCTGAGGGAGGAACCACCGAGGACCGTTACAGATATACATTTAAATATACTCCTGTGTAAAAATTAGTCTGTCTGTGGTGATTGCTCAAAGACTTGAGTCAAGTGTCAGAGAACAAATTGTGCCAAGTATTAATGGGAAATAACTTTCAGTGGTCTCAGCTTACACTGCCGTGATAAGTCTGAGGAAAAAAGTGGGCTTCCATACAGGTGCAGAAATTGATATAGGTAGCTACTGTATCCAATTATATCTAAAAGTCTAACAAAGGTTAAAGAAAGTGTTAATGTGATCACACAATAGGCAGGAATGATTACCGGGCAGAAAACAGGTTGTAACTTTTAATGATATCTAAAATACTGTAGAACTGCTTATTTTATCTGTTGTGTTGGTTCTCTGACCTTTGAAAATTATATCTATTTTTAATGAAGATATGCTTTATCTTTGTGCTTGATTATGAAGCTTTTTTCCTATATCTTCCCTGACAGCATACTGTAGGCACAGCTCTCAACCCCTCCCCAGTTTTGGGAACAAAGGCTCACTGAGTATTATTCCAACTACAAAGGACTCCCATCACAGGACTATAGTTTGCTTGGTTTTTAATTTATTTTCAATATGTATAGTGAGCCTATCATAAGTTCTCCAGGCACACACAATAATTTTAAATTTTAAAATAAAAATTTTAAAACACAACTCTCTAAAGTTGTAGAGTGTCAAAAATGACAAAAAAGGGAGTTCCCAACACGCAGCAACCTTTTCCACTCAACTCACTTCCTCAGAGAGAGACTGACTACAAAGATGAATGCTGCAGTGTCTCTAAATCACAAAACTCAGACTTTATTATGCCAAGCGAATTCCAGAGTCAAGGACCTTTTGCTGAGAACACCCTAATCCCCAAATCTAAGGACTACCAGCCTGAGCATCTCAACTGTTTGAGGAAAACATGAGGAGGCAGTCTCTAAAGACTTCTGTAGACTAATGCATTTTAAAAGTCTAGTGTAGATGAGGCAGTGTAAACGTCAACATGCTATATTAAAACCGAGGCTTCCTCTGGGACTTTAACTCAGACAGCTTGGCATGTCATAAAGGCTACATGCCTTGTCTACATTACACTTTTCAAATGTGTTAACTAACATGTTTTATCAACACACCTTTAAATCCTAATCTAGACAAGGTCTTGGAGAGGCAGGATCCAACTACAAGAGCCTTTATGCATCAAAATCAACAGCTTGAATATGAACTGTAAAACAGTGCAGTTTCAGGAGCACTGGTGTAATTTGCTTCGTACAAGAAACATCACTAAATAAGTGAGCAGCTGCATTCTGCCCAATCTGAAGTTCTTGAATGGTCTTCATATCTAACCCAAATAGAAGACAGTAGAGTAATCTATTCTGGAGGTGACAAAGCGATGAATAAAAGTGGAAAGGACCACTTCTTGCAGAAAAAGCTACAATATCCTAGCCAAGTGAGGGTGGTAATTAATGCTGATATCTGGATAGTCAGCAGTACCCAAGTATCCAAAAAGATTCCAAATTGTAACAAAAGGTTGGCGTGTTTCTTCACCTTTGCCATTTTTCCTGAATCCTCCAGCCTGCCATCATAACCTTTTCCATAAATCTTATCTGAGCATAAGCTGGTTAGCACTCATCTAAGCCCCAGTCATTCAGACATTACGAAGTCACTCACTAAACCTTCTGGAGTCGCCAGAAAATTTTCAGACTAACTAAATGTAACTAAATGTACAAATGGACAAAATCATTATGGCCTAAAGGATGAAAAATCAGAAATATTGGCCGAATAATTTCTCCTAGTAACTGGAGGCATAGATTTTTGGGACAGTCTCTATGCCACTAACTACCAAAAGTATACAATACATGTTGGAGCCAACTGTTCCCTGTTGGATTTCAATGCCACTGCTCAAATACGTGTCTACTTAAAAAAAACAACAGCTATGATAACTTCTGGGACAGGTCTTGCTGTAAAATCAGTATTTGAAACTAATCACTTTATACCTGAAGCATGAGCTCAGTGATTTTACTGCCTGCCTGTTGCTAATATGGATTGTGGCCTAATTGTCATTCCAGAAGAAGTTCCACTTGCCCCTTACTCCCTTTCTCCAGCTCATCAATGGCTTTCAGTACCTGGAAAAAAATCCAAAAATTTAATATCTTTTATTGTAGTAGAGGCCAAGTAGAATGAAAGCCATCTCTCCATACACATTTATCCTTGAGAGTAAATTTTGAAATCAACCTTCCCAAGACCCATTGACTTGACCTGTTGATCCACCTGCAGTCCTGTTTGAATTGCCCTACTGTTACACTGTTCAAATCCCGCTGGAATGGGATTTTTTTTACCATAAAATTGCCTTCTCATGTCTAAAATTGCCTAATAAGGAGGTGTGGTGGGTTTTTTTTCACAGTACACTATCTATCTCCGGTTATGTCTACACTACAGAGCCTATGCTAGCATAGTTATGCTGGTATAGCCCCCAGAGTAAATACAGCATACACTGAGAGAAGGAGTTTTTCTGCCAGTGAAGTAGTAATGCTACTTCCCCAAACAACATGAGCTCTGCCGACAGAAGCACTCTTTTGTTGGCATCGCTGCCTCTACACTGGGGGTTTTGTCCACATAGCTGTGTCACTAGAGAATGTCACCCCGCCCCCCCGACCAACACAAGTTTTAAGTGTAGACCAAGCCACAGATGAGGCAGGAATAGAACATCCATCCCATTACCTCAGAGGTTCCCTCTTCCAAACAGTATTCTAATACCACCAAATTCAAAGTTGAAGGCTAGATCCATTCTGGCCATAACACTGAATATTGCTCCAAAATATTGTTGGATGCTCTACTGTATGAAGCCTAAACATATCTTAGCCTTAAGACAATTTGTAATAAAGAGCAGCAGTTGGCGGTATTACCTTTAGATATGTTATGCCTGTTTTTCACAAATGCTGAGCAGTTAGAAATCTAATTGACTTATGGTGTGGTAGATGCTCAGCACCTCTGGAAATCAGGTGTGCTCACACCATGGTTGACTTAGGTTCCTTAAGTTTAAATTACTCACTCGCTGATGAACAGGCTAGGGATGTTCTGAACCCTAATAAAACTTTCTGTCATTTCTGTGCGAGAGAACGTTTTCAAGAAATCTTTTTGTCACTTCAGCCTTTTGTCTTTTTACCATTTTCAAAACTAAATTCCTCAGATGATGATGAGTAAAATTTTATGTTCCCGAGGATTCTAACAGCATTAACTGTGAATTTTATTCAGCAATAGGATACAGGTAACACAGCATTGCAGTTAAAAAAAAAAAAAAAAAAAAAAAAAAAGAAGCAATTAATTTTAAAAATTGTGGAGCAAAAATACATTCCTTAAAGGGGAAAATGTGTTTGATACATTGGCCTGATCTTACTGTAGATTTAAAGTAGATATATGCCTTGCCGCTATGAATCTTTGACAAAGTGCCAAATATTGCATTGCCAAAGGTATAGCATTTCATTTATTTCTTTAGGCTCAATAGTGGTTACTAGTAACATGTGTTTGTAGGGTGTCAGTTCTGATGGAATTTTTTTTACCTGGCCTGGTTCCAAGTAATGTTGGTGTGTGTTTAAAATGCTTTAAAAATAAATCAGACTTTTGTGTTTTTGTGATAGAAATGCCATGCAGAGTGATAGCCTGGGATTCACTTGCCACAATAATTATTTTCAGTCTCTTTTGTTCAACAAAAGTTGGGTGTTTTTTTTAATTGACTAAAACAAAATTTAATAGTTTTTCCCAATTATATAGGACAAAATTCTAGTGTTTTAAAACAACTGTGCATGCATGAAAACATAAACCTAAGTGAAAAATCCTCAGATTTTTTTGCCATTATATTGTAAGACCAGAGTGTTACCTTTTTCTACTGTTACATGATTACACTTGCTTTGTCTGTAATGCCACTTAATTCACATAGCAATGTGTAAGACTCTTACATTTATTTCACTTTATTAAGTTTGACGTTTATCACTCTACATTGGGCCAAATTGTGTCCAGGAAGATGCGCTCTTGTGTCTCTAAAAATTGTCCTTTTTCTTTTTTCTTTTTCAAACTCTGACACCTTATACAAACCTGTATCTTCTTCATCTCGGTACCACCATCCCCTTCCTCCTCTGGGCCCTAAGCTGTTTGCTCTACTGGTTTGGGGTCTCTGTTGGGCAGTGGGTAGGGTATCTGCGGGTGAGGCTGGGAAAGGATGCATAAGATTCCTCTTTTCCCCCCACTCCTGTAAAGATTTGTGAGAAGACACAATGCAGCTGTGCTACATTCAAGCCCATGGATCCTGGGAGCATTTAAAGCCAGGGGAGTCCAAGATGGTTGCCAGGGGTCAGAGATCACTGCACAGATCTCCTGAAATCAGCATGGTTCCTTGGGGAGCAGCAAGGTTACTGGGAGGGGATCTGTGGCCCATTCCACAGACTGAAATCCTGACTCCTTGATCTGAGAGGATCTCTGCAAGGTGATCCTCACAGAAATTCCTTTCCCATGAGTTTTACTGCAAAAGGGAATGATCTGGCTCATAGCAAAGATCACTGTTACCCTGATAAATGTGCCATCATCAGGAATGTATTAGTTTTGGACAAAATGTCCAAAAGTGGCTACTAACTTTGGGTGCCCAACTTCACACTCCCAGTGCCTGAATTCTCAGAGGTGCTGAGCTCCTGCTGCTCCCACTGAAGTTGTTTGAAGATGCTCAACACTTATGAAAATCAGGATAAAGGTTTGTCGAGTTGAGCACCTAACAACTGAGGCTCCTAAATTCAGTGGTCACTTTTGGAAGGGGATAGTGGTACCGAGATAAAGAAGATACAGGTTTATATAAGGCCTCAGGGTTTGAAAAATAAAAAATAAAAGGACAATTTTTAGAGACACAAGGGGGCATCTTCCAGGACACAAGTACAAACAGCCTTTTCCATGTGACTAGAAAAGTATGAAAAGTAACAGAAAAATCTGATCTGCTAACACATTAGGCCAAATTCTGCTGTCAGCTATACCACTGACATTAACAGATCGACAAAGAGCAGAATTTGACCCACACTTTTTATTTTATGTAAGGTAACATCAAAATAAAGCCAGATGACACGATTTACTAAGTATGTTTAATGCTGATAATTCTTTTTTTTATGGTTTTATTTTTTCAAAGGATGTTAGAATTTAGAAGGATTCTGAAATTTGATAATGGTATGGATCATAAAGTATTTATAAAGCATAATGCTACTAAAAGAAAAGTATTTGCAACTCACCATCTACAGAGCATAGGAAGTTGCAAATATTTACTACCAGCTTCCAAGTTTCATTGTATATCTGGAAGCTTTGTAATAACAGTTCATATTTTCTTACCAAACTGATAATGTGTTATTAATTCTGATAAAAAAAAAGTTGCCCTACTAGATTCCTATGTTTTGTCCCAGGTTTGAAATTTTATGAGAACCAGACTGTACATTCCTCTGCTGTTAGACAGTATTATTTTCAGAGATGCTAACCTGTTAGTGATTAACCAAGACTGGTGTCTTGGATGCTTGTGGTATCAGAAAGGTTTTCCCTGGAGACTTCTCCGGTCCAAGGAGAATTTCCACATTTGTGCTTAGAAAAGATTCTCTGAACCTTTCTATATATCAAACTAATGGTCAACCCTGCAGCCCTATGGCAGTTGATGGGAATTTTGCCTGTGTAAGGACTGTAGGATTTGGTCCTTAGAGATGTATTTGTTGTTCATATAGATGTTTAAATAATCTGAAGTCATATGGTCTAGTGGTCAGAGCTAATCTACATATTCTAGTTGTTGTCACCTTTGTGTCTCAGTCAGCCTTACAGGGAAATTAAGTAAAAAGCAGGATCCCAGGGAGAACCAGGTGTTGTGTCTTTTATATAAGTTTTTTGAGGAAGGTAAATTACGAACTATCATACACAGTATGTATCATGGCCCAAAAGATCATATCAGATTTATTTTGGAAGTGAGCTGTGAGCTTTATGACATTACAATTGGTAGTGCCAGGAGGCAAATTGTTTGCTAAATTTATATTGGACTTTGCTCCTCATAGCTCTACGCAAGATGTCCCTGACCTCACTGATCATTTCTAACATGTTAGGTTGCCTCTACCATGTGTGTATGCTCCATCAATCTCATATGTGATCTCCTTCTAGCTGGTGGGTATGGCAACCAATTTTTTTAGTTGCTTCTGTGGTTGGAGGTTGGGAGGGCTGTAACATTTAAAATAGACATTAAAAGACAACGTTTTTAAGATGTTAGTTTGAATTTAAGTGAGTCATAAATGGAATTAATCTGATTTATGCAACATTTATTTTGTGTGTGTGTGTGTGTGCACGTATATACTTACATCTATCAAATATCTACCTGTGGTGTGTCTGTATAAATACATATATACACATACATAGATGATGTATTTTGTTGTACACATTTTTATATATAATTTATTTTTATACAGTGGTTTGAAGTAATACACAGTGTCTTACAGAAATATACTATATGTGTATTTATTAGAAGATATGGATAGATATTTATGTACTTCTCTGTAAGTATATGATACATAATATACGTCAGGCTTGCTCACTAAGCACTTGATTAGGGAAAAGCTGTCATGATTTGGAATGTTAAACTATTATTCATTATGTTGATGCTTTGTTTTCTGTAAAATTCAGAACTGTATTTCTGATGTTATAAGGGCCACTTCCTCAGACAAGTCCTGTTATGCCCAACGGTCTAAGGTCTTCTAACCAATCAGCAATGGCTAAAAATACTGACTTTGCAGCAAGCCAGCCTAGAGAGGAGAAAGATTGGCATGAGGCAGAATGCTAAAGACATCCAGACAAACCCTGTACATCTGGGACCTCTGAATCTGATTGTGGGAGGAGAGCAAATGAGCTCACTTGGTTATGTACTTTCAGTTTTCGGGCCATCTTTCTATGTTGAGGTCATGCAGTTTGCAGGGGGTGTAACATCTCAGGCTGGAACTGAGAAGGGCAGAGAGAGAGATTCCAGCCTAGACTAATGGCAAAGTTTATTTAAAAATGAAGAAACCTGTTTCTGGGGAGGGAGCCTTTTACTTGGTGGAGACTCCCTTTTCCTCAGTCACCTTTTTCTGTGGAGGTAGAAATAGGGTCATTTTTGACCCTGTGATGTGTCTGTTCTTATTCTCCCTCACAGAGCTCTGAAACAGAGCTGTGGCAGGGAGATCTGTTGGGTTTTTTTTTTTTCCCCACCTGTGGTCTCTGTGAACTTTTCACCACCTTGCTGTGTATCGTTGTATCAGTGGAATAATCCACATTAGGACATTGGGGGAGACAATGGCAGTAACAATATTTCTCTTCGATTGAAGAATATCAAAGAAGAAAGGGAGATTGCATTTCTGAATTGGGCAGGGTGCAATTTTGTTTATTTTTATTGATTTACAGAAAGCCTATAGTCATAGCAGCTGAACATTATGAACTATACATTTTGTTGAGACGTGTCTGAGGCCTTTCTGTATGTTGCTTGGGGGTGAATTAATTTACATAGGAGTTTTAAAAAAAAGTGGGGTTTTTTTGTTTTCTTTTGTTTGTTTTTTAATCAAAATGTCAACTCAATAAATTATTTCCTGGAGATTATTTTGGTGCAGCACTCTTTATTCTTTCCCCTTAAATTACACACACAGTAAGTATGCAATGTTGGTTGTAGCCATATTGGCCCCAGAATGACAAGCAGTTTAAGAATAATGGTAATTAACCATGAAAAGCTACCTGAACTTGAATTTAGCTGATTTTTCCATTTGAGAAAAGGGTCTCGTCGGGACAGGATTTCTGTGTTTTTGTCATTTCAACTTTTCCCCATTGTCTTTAGTGTCTGCCCTTTTAAATGATCACTTCCCTGTGTAGGTAAGTTAGATGGAGAGTCTCCCAGGTGTGATCAGCCTTTTCAGTGTCCTTGCTGTTTCTTGGCAGCAAGGGAGTGGTGATCTATGTCTGCATGCTGGTGAGGTCCTGGTGATGAACCATTAAATAAAATGATGTGTCCCCAGGCCAGGCAGTTGGTTGGTTGCCAAACAGTAATCCAGAACAATTAACTGTCAAATATTTGAGTACTCTATTATTCCAAGAGATCCGACGGCAGCCACCTGGAAAAGCAGAGAGCTCAAGAGTGGAGGATTGATCAACACATTAATGTTCGTTTTGGTGTGCTCTTGAATAGGTTTGTTTGGACTTATGGGATTTGGATAGGCAGCATTTTTGAATGCTTTTGAAATGGCATTTTAATTTTCAGTTTTAGCTTTATTTTCATTCCAAGGGGGTGTTCCTTAGCTCCATCTGTGTAGGAACAGAATTCAGTCCTCAGTCTAGTTCCGCTCTCCTCCACCAGTCCCTTGAAGGGGAATTGTCTTTGTGGCCTTATTCTGTACCTCTCTTCATATTGTCCATATCTCAGGGAATGTTGTGTTGGCTATTGCTTACCTGGGCACACATTTTAGCAGTTTACTTTTTTTTTTGTTGTAAGATACTAGTCATATTTTGCAGTATAGCGTTTTAAATGTTGCTTTTATAACTCAGCATGTGCAGAATTTTAGTGGAGTATTACCAGTCCTGCTATAAGCAGTAAATATAATTGTAAAACCCTTTATATTCAAAATCCAGCCTTTTGTAAAGATTGATACATATAGGAAATGACCAAATATCTTGGGTATTTGTGGGTATTTTGTAGCTAGCTATAGTTAATCAGATAACAGCATACCTAATGTAGACAAGGGAGTGTTTTGAATGGTAGTCATGCCTAATACCTGAAAAAAACATCTTTTTCTTACTTAAAATCCTCTTTGAGCTTGATTCACCCCATTGGTGCAACTATGCTCAGGGTTGGGAAGGGGCATAAGGGAAGGGGGGATTATGACCCACTGGCCTCATTCAGAGGTTTTGCGATTAGAGAGAGCTCTGTAACTGTAATACACTGGTATGTGCTCTAGGAATTATACTCAAAAAGAACAGCTGTACTTGTGGCACCTTAGAGACTAACAAATTTATCTGAATATAAGCTTTCGTGGGCTACAGCCCACTTCATCGGCTGCATGCATGAAGTGGGCTGTAGCCCATGAAAGCTTATGCTCAAATAAATTTGTTAGTCTCTAAGGTGCCACAAGTACTCCTGTTCTTTTTGTGGATACAGACTAAAACGTCTGCTACTCTGAAACCAGGAATTATACTGGGGATGTTCTGTGGCCTGTGTTATACAGGAAGTCAGACTAGATGATTGCAATGGTCCCTTTTGGCCTTGGAATCTACGAATCTATGAAAAACTGAATAATAACAATTTGCATGTTTATAACATCTTTCATCTGAGGATCTCAAAGCACTTTACAAATATTAAATAAGTCTACTGCACTCTTCAGAGTAGGTAAATAATTTTGAAATCAATTTTATAGATGGAGAAACTGAGGCACAGGAAAGTCAAGTGATTTGTCAAGGTTCCACAGCTCACTGACAGATCTGAATACAGAATTCAGGAGTCCCAAATCACATTCCCCAGCTATAATAACTAGATCATGCTCTCTTCCTGAATTAAAGTGTATCAAATTACAATTCCACTAAAAAAGAAAAATGCAAGGGACAAAGAACTGCCAGTATATTGTCAGAAGGGGCTGCTCAAAGATCTAAGGTTATAAAAGAATCTTTACTGGAACAAGAGTTGAGGAGAAAAACAATGAAGAATATTAAAAGTCATTAAGTCATTAAGGGAAAAGAAGCAGAGTGAGTTAACACTAGCCAAAAGGGCCAAAGGAAATAAGAATGGCTTTGTCAAATATATGGGGGAAGAAAGAAATACTAGAATGACAAAGTAACCTGAGAAATCAACAAAGAGGGTTACAAAATTAATGCTGATTCTGAAATGTTTGATGTATTGAGCTACTTTCAAAATCAGTCTTTGCTAAGAAAAATAAAAGGAGTATGAACATAATGGAACAAGTAATTAAGACCTTTTCAAAATAGCTGTTGATTAAAAAAAAAAAGGTAAGTCAATATTTTGAAAAGCAGAATACATGCAAATCAGCAGATCTGGATGATAAGCATATAATGGTCTTAAGGGACATAGATAATGAATTTACATAATCACTGGTAATTATTTTTGAAAAGCAATGGACAACTGAGGAGTTATCAAAGAATTCGGGAAAAACAAATCTAAATACTAATCTGTAAGAAAGGAAAGAAGAGTAACCTTGGTAATTATTGTGGTGTGGCTTGTTGTTTTATCTATTATTTGGTAATCCAGTGGTGTGATGAACGTTTTACTGAAGCCATAAAAAAGGCACCCTGTCCCTAAGAACTTACAATCTATTTTGCATGTGACACAATGGTCAGGATGACAGAGTAAGGCTAGGGGTTAGCTGGTGAAGGATGAGGGCTACAGGAATACAGTCATGCTGTTACTCCGTTTCTGCATATGCGTCTCTTGATGGCTGTGTAAAGATTTTTGTGAACTGTTTGAAAAAACAACAAAGATTAAAGAAATAAGATAGTGAATATTATTGCTCCAAATTCTGAGATCTTTACCCAGTCCTTTCTCAGAAAGGAGCCAGTGATGCCATTTACCAAGTCCTGGAGATCTCCAGGAAGCCCGGGGCATCCAAACAGGTGCTGTTTGCCTCTGCTCTGTGGCCTGGCCCGGTAGCTCCTGCTGACCTCTTGGATACCATAGCTGCTGTGGGGCCCATGCGTCCACTGGCAGCTCTGACCTCAGTTTGCTCTTGAACCACACATATTCCCTTGCAGCATGGAGGGAAAGCAGAGCAAGTTAATGCAGCCCACATACTGCTAATTTGCTCCAATTTTCCCCAGGGGTGTAGGGTGGGGAACCCAGAAGAGTGTAGCTTGGCTCTCATTTCTGCCCTTTCCTAATCTGCAGACTCTAAATGTCATGTTGAGGGGCTTTTCTGTATTCGGGAAGGAAGGGAGATCATGCCGCCTGGTGGAAATCCTCCTTCTGTGAACACCTGCTTCCCTGTGCTCATAAACTTGGAGGGGAGCCTGGGGTCCAGGCGTCCATTTGAAACATAGTAATAATGAGCAATAAAATAGACAAGTTTAAACATAATAAATCATGCCAGGTGATCTGGGTAACTTGTTTGATTTAATTAAAAGTGGAGGAAAGAAATTAAATGTAATCTATGGTCTCTGCTTTTGTAAAGGACTTGATAAGGAGTTGCACAAAATTGTTCCTAGGGCACAGGAAAGGAAATCAAATTGGCCTGGGTTTGAGCGTTGTCACGTGGATTTAAAATTGCCTGGAGCGGTGTAATTGGTGTATTGGAATAGGGTGAGATGTCCAAAGATGTTATGCAAGGGTCCGTGATGGATCCACTGTGTTGGTCATCTCATTAAGGATTTGGAAGGAGGGTGAGTAGTGTGTTCATTAAATCTGCAGTTCATATTGAATTGGGAGGTGTTGCCAGCACCAGAGAGGACAAAGGAAAAGATAAAAAGGAGTGTGGACAGATTAGAAGTATGGACAGGAAATAACAAAATGAGATTCAACTTGGCAAAATGGAATCCACTACATCTGTTGAAATAATAATGAAAAACACAGTCATTCAGGAGGAGGGAGCTGCTTGTAAAGAAGTGATGCTGGAAAAAAAAGGCCTAGGGGTGAAAGTGGACAGCAGATTGGAAATGAGTTTGCCATATGATATGGCAGCCAAAAAGAAAAGATAGTTCTATTTTAGATTGCATCATATCAGGGACCAGGAAGAGGAGAGTCCCTCTCTATATGGTATGGTGAGACCATAGGTATATTTTGCACACCGTTCTGGATAGCAAATAAAACAATAATGTATAATAACAGGAATAATCATTGGAAGCTCTGTCATTTTGAAATGAGACTGGACAATGTACTCCAGAATATACTATAGGAAACAATACTTCATTGGTAGGAAGATATACCTTATAGGTCTTTTTTTAGCTCTAATTTCCATGATTCTGTGCAAGTGAAGGGAAATGAACAGCCGTGATTGTTTGAATATTTTCACATGACCAAATATGTTAGATCTGAGGATTTTCTGGGCCATATTTTCCAGTGTGCTGTGACTGCTTGGTAGTGAGCTAAACATAATAACCAGCTCAAGGATGATCAGTTCGGTGCAAGGTGACCTTGTGGTAGGGTATAGCTGGCATATGGGATCTTAAGTTACTCCTCTTGCCTGGCATAGCAGGTGTCAGAAGGCCTGGCCAGAGGAAAGGGGCATCATTAAAATGCTCCTACACCACACCACACCACTCCTTAGCTGCATTTTTGATCCGTAGGCCATTTGCAGCTGGTGATCATTATAGCATCCTGGTCTAACAGAACTTCAAGGCACTGGCCTTGTTTACGAGACTGAGGTGGTAGAGTGATGAGCAATAAGCAACCCTTGCACACCACCTCTGATCTGAGCTATGTGCAGATCAAACAGACCCCAGGATCTGTCCCTCCAAATTTGAAGCTATATTCTTTATGGTAAATCCAACCCCTTCTGTTTATGGCAGATGAGGTGTAATATTTTTATTCAGCTGTTGGCATGAGTGACTCATCTCTTTTCACTCAGTACTGACTCTGCTGAGGTAGAGCTTCTCTAGGGAAAGGAAGGAAGCTATCTGGCCTTTAAATAGCATCTCCTGGAGCTAGGGGAGCATGGAGAGAGGTAGTAATTGCTGCCGCTATTCAATGTGATAGTACATGGTGGGGAAAGTTATGGACAACCACATCCCTATCCAGATGTACCCTATCTGTGAGCTAGTGCTGCCAGAAGGACTAAATGGGCCTCTCTTATGCCCTGCAGACACAATCGTGGCTGCTCCCTGCATGGATGCACTAAGGGGTCAAATGAGATCCCTGTGCTATGACACTGGCCGCGAAATAAATACACCTCTCTCACCCATACCTTCAGCAAAACTGTCTTAGTTATTTATATAACAGGAGTACCTAGGCATGATTACTGACATATTGATAAAAGGAGAACTAGGGGAAATATGTGTTTCAATAATGTTTGATTATATCTCCAAATGGCAGGGATTTTTAAATGTTATCAATGTTATTGAAAATTCATATATATTAAAATGAATGTGCTCTACTACTTTCTCCCTTTCTCCTCCTTAAAAAAAAAAATCTGTTCATGTCAACAGGGAAAAGAGCATAGAAGGGAGGGATTGGTTTGCTAACCTTCAGCAAGTTGTCAATACAGTTACATACTCTCTCTAAAACTATCCATTTTTACTTGTGGTACATGAGCCTGTCTTGCTGCCTTATGTTGTCTTTCCTCTCTCTTTGTTAACATAGAGATTTTACTAAATAAAATACTGTTACTAAATAAATAGCAGAAACAGAATTTCACCATGGGGTGAATATCACATGCTAACTTGCATAGATGGTCAGATTATGGTCCTGTAACTTTATTGTATCATCCTTTTTCACCCTCAATACATGCTTATTAGCAATGCACTTACCCATAGAGCGGGAAATCCATAAGGTCAGAGGTAGCCTGATGATGTGCATCTATTTATAAATATCAAAACAAACACACACATGTTTTCTCTCACATCCCAAAGTACTAAGGCTAGACCACTACATCACATACACAGAATGAGAATTTGAGGAACATTGTACAATTAAGATTTTTTTAGTATAGCACTTGTGCTAAATTTGTGTTGATCCATACACAGGGCTTGATTCACACTGCTCATACTGTGTGCAGGTATATATCCTCACATACCTAGTTAAACCAGTTACAGATTTTGTAAAGTACATGTGAATACACACCCTGTATTTGAAATCAGAGCTGAGCCTGCAAAGTTTCTCCTTTGTCACCATATCCAAAAAGGTCTAGAAGTTGCACATGTGGCTGCAGAATAAAACATGTAAGCCCCTTACAGCCCTTTTTAATGCTGTCTATAAGGTATATCTGTGCTTATGTACTTATGAACATACATATTTGTGCATTTATACTTTAAAACTATTTTAAAAAGGGAGATGGTTTTTAAACTGCTGTTTGACTGCTGACAAATTTATAAAAGCACACTCAAGTCCTGGAAAGGCTGGGTGAAGTACTCTGGCGAAGGGAAAAAAAGTACAAAGTTATAAAGTGTCCATTCACAGCTCCACATGTTCACACAGTGTACCTCTCACTAATGTCAATAGCAGCCTTGCACGCATATGGAAAGGAGACTACAACCCTAGAGGTCTTGAATCTGAGACTATCCCACTACAATCAAGCACGGTGCCAATAGCAAGCCACTGGTATACACCTCTTGAGTGAGTGAAAATGTGACTGGCAGGTGGTGAATAAGAATTCAGGGTATGATGACAGCTCTATATCCAGGACATATTCATCCCCCGGGCACAAATACATCTGCTGGGGATTTGGGTGTTTTTGTTATGATTAAAATATTAAAGCTATTTAAGCATAAGCTGATAAAATATGAAACCTCACAAGGGCCGGACAACGAGGTTGAATGGTAATGTGGCAATTCGTGTGTATCACAATAACGGACGGATATTAAAACAGATGCTTTAGGAGCGCGCGTGCATACACACACACACACACACACACACACACACACACACACACACACACACAGGGTATGGCTACACTGCAGCTGGGAGTGTGCGTACCAGTGCAAGGCAGACAGACCCACTAGTTTCACTCAAACTTTTGCACTAAAACCAGCAGTGTGGACATTGCAGCTACAGTGGAGACTTGGGCTAGCCCAGGGGCTGTATATATTATGCATCTACACACAGATACATAGCAACAAACTACCTGCCCTGACAGGGAATCCCCTATGGTTCTGGAGGTGCCTTGACTTTCCAGAACTGGTTAACGCTCTCTCTAGTGTTCCTCAGAAATTATTAAAAGCAATCTTGCTTTTGCATTTTATGTGAAGTACAATAAATGGGTGAGAAATTAAGTAAAAACCCCAGAGAGGATCAAAATAATTTATACCATGCCACAGACATTTCAAGTCTTGCAGTCTCTGAGCAACCACTTGCTGAGCTGACTAGCTCAAAATGGTAAAGTATACTCCATAAATCAGTAATCCAAGTCAGGGTTTCTGAAAAAACATTATTTTGCCAATGTTTTTATTAAAAACAGTACAAAATATGTAGTTTAACATAGGCCTTTTGCAGGCTTCTAGGAATTTGGGGATTTTGATAAAACAAACTTAATTTAGATGAACAAGCTGTGTATTTAGAATGATTTATAGTTATCATTCTTTCTGAGATCAGCCATGGTAATATTTCAGTGCTATATAAAATATAGTATTAACAGGCTATCTAAAAACATCTGTATATTAAATGAGGATTTATTTGTTTTTGAAGAATAATATTTATATGTGAATTTTTGCTCATAAGAGGCATAGGAATGACAACCATGGAAACTGAATTCTTCTGTTTATCGACAGGAATGGGTATTCCACAGACAGTACAGGGCAGTGTGCTATGCAACTCCTTGTCTCACCCCCAATCTGAAGGGAGGGCATAACCTCTAGGAATGAGGGGACAGTTCACTCACCATGCCCGCTAAGTCATGGTCTTTGTTGAGGTTGCAAATTAGTGCCAGTTGTGATGGTGGCTTTTTTGTGATGTGGATATAGCCACTGAAACCAAACCCCACAATGTCCCTTTACCTGTAGGCCACTGAACAGCTTCACGTGTCAACAACTATTGGTTAATTATTCTGCAGGGGTTTTTTTTGTTTAAAGTAATCACCGTTAATTACATACTGCACACATGTAGTGTACCTGCAAACAACCTGTATAATTTTAGTGAAAGAAAATGTGATATTCCAAGTAAAAATACTTGCTAGCTTGGAAATAATAATATTGAGTGTGAATAATTTATGCAGATCAGTTTATGAATGTTATTAGTTAGTTATCCAACTACTAGTATATAAGAGATGGGTGTAAGATGGTAAGATCAGGAATTGGATCCAAGTACCATTTTGAATTACAAAGCTAGAATTTAAGATACTCTTTGATTACAATAAAACTGATGCATTTATTTGTATTGTAGCCAAAATCAGCACTGAGAAAAGCTTCTAAAGTTAAGATTATCCATAGGGTTTGTGAATCAAATTGAGGGAATTAATTGGTAAACTGCTTAATCAAGTCTTGCTTGGAGGTGAATAAGGATTGCAGGATAGAAAACGTAGGCTGTATAAGTAACCCAACAAGTCAGTAGAGTTCTTTTGTCTGAAAGAAACAAAGATAGCAGTAATTAATGACCCTGACTCTGTGCCAAAAAAGCTTTCTTCTGACAACTCCAACTTAATTAAAACTTAAGACATTTCAATGGCCTCAGAAAGCCCCTGATGGGGTGAACTCTTGCAAACTCGTGAGAAAATTTTGTAAATTAAAGGAAAAGATGTGTGTTACCACTAGTGCCATGACTCTAATCCCTGACAGTCAAAGAATCTATTTAACCAAAGCCTTTTCTTTTAACTGGCTCACACCTGCAGGCTTAGTGGCACTTCCTCTGTACCAGAGAAGGCAGTTTTTGTATTTTATGGAAGATCAGATAATAGGAGTCTTGCTGTTACTTTTGTTTTTGTGTGTTGTTCATTAGCCTGTGAGTATTGCAGGCACACTTGATATGCTTGGCTAGCTGGGGGTACAGCATCGGCCGAAAGCTTCAGGTGGTGCAACATTAGTGAAGATGGGTTGGCAAAAAAGTAAGTTTTACTGCAAAAGTGGTTCAAATTAAAATGCACAGTTGATGGGGCAGCCTGAATGGCAGGAACCTGCTGTTCTTCACACGTCTGAGTTACAATGAATAATATTCTGCACTGGACAGTGCTAGTTTTATACTAAATGAATTGGGCTTTCACATTCTCCTTGCTCCTTTTTATTCAATGTAGTTATCATCAATTTGGAATAAAAAAAAAAGTAAGAATCCCCACCAGGTATGCTGTATGAAAAGGAAAGCACTGTTTGCATTGCGAGGAAGTGAACTATTCTTTTGAGTTGACCTGTCTACTTTATTAATAAACAGGGGACTAAATCCTACAAATAGCATTGGTTGCATACTAATTGGTATAAATG
>NC_134235.1:53403883-53483883 GCF_965152275.1 Natator depressus | reverse complement strand
ACAATAGCCCCCCAAAAATCCTTACCTGTGACCTGGGCCTTCAGGGTGCGGACTAACCCTTGTAAGGTACTGAGGACCTTCAAATCCCACTCTTGTCAGTGTTGAAGGCACTCAGTTGAGGGAGCTCACCAACTCTCAAGAGGCACTTGGCACTTTGTAGGATCCAAACCCCTAATTTCTGGATTGATTTAGTTTCCCTTTTCTAATTGCACTCCACAGTGAAAGCTGTTTATTTAGTTATTTTTGTATGAAATAGAACACAACACAGTTAGCAGTTTTTATATTTAGAAAACAGTTTTAAAACTTTCAAATTAAATTTCTTTCCAAGAGAAAAACTAATTTTAATTTCCTTTGGCTCCACCCAAAGGATTAAGTTGGGGGAAGGAGGATTGGAAGTACTAATTTTTTATCACTATGCAAAATATGCCTAGAAAACAAGAATTTCAACTGGCATGAGCTATAAGCAAATTTCCAGTTGTATTTAAATGTGTGACTATAAAATATTTCTACTGGCATTTCCTTACCAGTTAGCAGCTGTTACAACAGTCTCCAAACATCTATTAAGTAAAGGAAGACATTTTGTAATATAGATTAATAGAGAAATGAGCAAGAGGATGAGATGGGGAAAAAAAGCTTGAATACAAGTACCTTTTGTTCTTAATTAGAGAAGTGTAAAAACATATTGAAAATCTGTCTAAGTGTTAGACTTCAGTTGAATTCCATAAATTATATTGAGTGTAGCTTAACATGTTTAATTTCAGACATCACCAGCACTAATCAGATAGGAATTTTAAAAAACAATTTATTCCATTTCAATGGAATTTCCATATTTCTAGCTGTAATCTCAGATATGTAAATGGTAGCCAAAGCTGGATGCGATGCTTCAGTTAAGAATTTTTTTTTTTTTTTTGCCCATTGTTTCTTCTAGCATCTTCTTGCCAAATCTTCTGGAGCGCTTGTAATTTCCTCTGTACAGAGCCCAACAGGCTCATCAGCAGCAGAAGGTAAACATAATAGATGTGAGGAATTTCTGGAGATTTATGAGGTTTAGCTTTCTGAAATGTACACTGTGTCTGGCAATCCTAGTACGTGGCCACATGTGGACTCTACGAATTGAAAATGTTATAAAAGGGGCATCGTTTAGCCCTTGTTAAGAATAAGATTTAGGAACAAAAGATGCATTCTGCGATAGCATTTGAAAGTGGTTTCTGCCCTGGAACAGCACATTTTAGCTAAAAAAGATAATCATCAGTGAGGTTAAGCTTTTATAAAAATGTCTGTGAAATTTGGCAAACAGGTTAATTTCCCCATTATTTAATAAATTAAGCTTACTATATCCAGTAACCCCTATCTCCTCATATTGAAACAATCAGACCAGAGATCATTATATAGTATCCCAAGAATATAAAACTACTCTGAAACTAAGAAGTTTGGCATTAGTGGGATTTGGCATCAGATGCTGCAGAGCAAAAAATGTAAGCGTCATAACTGTACCATTATTCTAAATGATAATTTGTTCAGTTCTGTCATCTGCTTACGAAAATGTAATTGAAAAATTGCAATCTATCAATCCATCACTTTATTGAGCTGAAAAACAAAGTTATATTAGTGAAGACAGAAATATGCCATCCTAATGATCATGCTAATATCGCTGAATGTTAAAATGATCTTTTAACCTTTGTCAGTGGGCTAGACTGATATTAATTAATGAGCTTGAATGCTGTCAACATCTCAAGCACTAGAGTGCTCATTCCTATTCTGCACCAGGCATTTCTCTGCATCTTTTTCTTTTCTATATCTAGCTAGAAGAGGCTAGAAGGGTATTAGCAGAAAAGTAGAGAGAGAGAGAGAGAGGCCTCTTCTTCCTGCCCATTGTTTACCTGTAGTATTGCCTGAATGAAGAACTCATGTCCATAGGCTTAGTTTTATCATGACCTGTTTCATCACCATTCTCAAGGACTTGCATAAATGAAAGATGGGATCTTATGGAGATAATTATTGCTGAGAACATCACTTTAACCCGCATCATTTTCCACAGTACACAGAAAGAGGGGGAAAGGTAGCCTTTTGTCAGAGACATGCTTAAACAAAAGCTTGTCTGACTTCTGAGGTGAACGACACTTGAAATGTTGCTGCTTGATGCATTTAAAATCTAAAGAACTTTGCATGGCTGTCTTGTGCTTTTGTTTCTTCTGAGTGATAATGCTTTAGGATGCTTCCAACCATAGCTTCATTACTAAGATTGAAATGATAAGCATTTACATATCAGCTTTAGGCCAATAACCAACTCTAATGGACACTGTTTTATAAAAAGTTTTTTTTTTTGTATTGATTTTTTTGGATTTCTCCCCTTTCACTGACACTATGAGCACAGACTAAACCTGAGAGAATGAACATTTTTATCTTCCAGCGTTCATGTGTGTTTCATAAAATGTGCGGGCAACTTAAAAGCATAATAGTATTTTTGAGCTTCATGGTCAAGATAATATATTTCAAAGACCAGGGTATAAAATAGTGAGCTATCATTGGAAAACAACATTTAATTATTAATGAAACCAAGACACTGGCTTGGGATAAGATGAAACTGCTTATTTAAGGGAGATTTTACAGCAAAGGTAAATAATAAAAGCTCTTCTTTAACCTAACCTACATAGTGTGTCCAATTAAGGTATTTCTTAACACTGAAAATACAAGTAAAACGTTTCTAACTCTCCTGCAAAATAGGTGTTTTGAGGCTTTATTTTACAGGTTTTATGTGCATTTATCACTTGAAGCTATTGTGGAAGTGGCATTAGTGCCCCGATATTCCATCTTGTCTGTGAAAGTAATTTTTGGAAAGTGAAGTAACAATGATGTTAATCCAGTTTTTTTTATAATCAGCCCCCTATGTATATAATATTTATGTTATTGTCTGTGCAGGGTTTTCTTTTCCTAGAAGCATTTCTTATCTACTAGAATTCTTGTTTGACAAATGAGATTGGATTACTAAGTCACAGCAGTATATACTGGTTGATATATTGCTGTTGAATTGATAATTCAAAAAAGCAATGCAGTATTTGGGAGTTAATTTTTTTCTGATAGATACAAGAAAATAATATTGCATCTGAGATTTTTTTCATGTTTGTTATCTAAGCTTTACCAGGTTTAGACTAGTTATTGACTCAGTAAATGTAAAAAATGTTGATATGCTGTCAATATTAATGTAGATGTCAGACCAACACTAGTCCCTAATGTATGTAAGAGCAAGTATTTTTTACCTTGATACAGAAAGGCAGTCATGTGTGAGATTTAATATACATCCTAATCTATCTTGTCATTGCACTAGCCATGGGTGATGTGCTAATGTATGGGCAACCATTTTCTTTTTCTCTTCACACAATGGAATAGATACACATGAATGACAGCTAAGTCTCCACTCTGTAATTATTTGGAGGGCAGTTAGAATGCATAGCAGGAACCAGATTTACCTATACACTTAAAGACTATGACTTTTTAAAATTTCCAGTGAGTCTGAGCATATAATTAATAAACACCAGTAAAGCTGAGTAAGGTTCATAGCAAATACATATTTAGGAATTGGTTATTAAAAACTCGTTCAAACATATTTGAATGTGTGCATGTTTATATTGTCATTCTAATTCCCTTTCTTGGTAAAATACCTCTGTTTTATAATACAGTTTGGTATCAGGTGTAGTTAAAAACTGAATATGCAAATAAACCCTTTAATTAAATGTATATTTTATATTTATTTTCATTTCCTCTCTTCTGCATTTACCTTTCAATCATGGAAATGTGGAATCAAGCATATAAGTTGACACACTGTGAGATAAGCAAGCAAAAAATTAATGTCCATAGCATGTCTCATCTTTGTGCATATTGGCAAAAATCAGAAACCTGAATATTACTTCTTTATATAAAGGACATTTTTGATGAGATTGCAATTTCCTAAAAAATGAGTTTAAAATTACATATTTCTTTACGCAGCTTGAATCAACAAATCTTTGACTTCTCATATTAATTTATAATATAGTTTCCTTTTGTTGCTCCTTTCCAACTATAAGGAACAGTCTTTACACATTGAATCTGTCTTTGTGCTAGAGAAAATGAATAGGGAGCACTGTCCCAATCACAAAGATAATCAGCCATCTGCACTTCAGTATTTATTTTTTTACTATATATTTGAGGTGTTCCTTTTGCTCCTCTTTACTTGGATGCTTTTATTTGCAGTTCAGAGGTATTGCTTTAGTTGCACACTCTAATATTGTGTACAAAATTACTGTATACATCATCACTAAATAATCTAAATTAAAGGCTGGGGTAATTTCAGCTGTGGATACTGTGTGCAAAATTCTGCTCACAGAGCTTTATATGGAAATATTCCATGGGGGGCAGGGTAGAGCCCTATTTTTAGAATAAATGTTATAAACTCCCCATACTACTTAGGTTTCCTACAAGTGGCTCTTCTTCTCTGAGAGTGGTACTAAATTGTTACCTTATGTTTTCATGGGGCAGGTTTGTGACCACTGACAATTACAATTTACAAAAATGACAATGATTATGGACATTTACACACTTGACTGCAGCTATTATTTTTATTTGAAATACAAAGACTTTCAGTGGCCTAAGGATATTAAGAGGGGATGTTTTTATCTTCACTGGATGCTGTAAAAATTCCCATCAAAGTAAAGCTACTCTGATGCACCAGCAAAAGAAGTTCACATGTGATGGGAAGTAGTCAATCACACTTTTGTGAGAGTCCTGTGTAAAGCCGTGCTGTGAGCAGCTAAGATGTAGGCTCAGTCCTTGGTCTATCTGTCTGGTACTCATTGTAAAATCTGAGTACTTCTCAAAGTTAATAAAAAGAACAATGTGCTAAGGACCAGATTCTACAGATGCTTTACTCTGTGGGTAACTTTACCTATGTAAGTAGTCACATTAACTTCTATGGAACTAATTACATGAGTAAAGATACTCCCCTGCTTAAGTGTTTACAGGATCAAGCCCTATAAGAAATTGAAACTGTGATGAGATATAGATGGTGGCAAAGCAGTTTGGCATGCAGTAAAGGTACTCATAAATTAATGGGTTTCTTAAGAATATACATCTAAATGAGTACTCAGCCTGCCCTCATTCAACTTATACCACAAAACCTACAGTCAGCTAACATTTAGGGTGTGAGTAAATCTGAATATCCTACCTTTTAAAGGCTGCAACTCCCCTTAGTGGTATTGCACAATGGTATCTCAGCACCAAGATACTATGAGGATAAGTGAAGATATAGATGTTGCTTGAAGGTCATACATGATATAGGCATAATGACATTGGTTTAGAAAAGAGTTTGTGTTAATCTTTGGGGTTTTTTAATCAGATCCTTAATTTTACTTGAGTTTAGGTTTTCTGTGATTTAATTTTCTTTGTTTTAAGCATTTAAAAAGCATCCATGTAGTGTATGAGAGAGTACAAACCACTTCATTTAGTGACTTTGCAGCCTGTCATATTAATATGTAAATACATGTGCATATGTATTTAGACAAATCTAAAAACATGTATTATTTACATTCCGTAAGAGCTTCTCCTGAGCCATTACAGTCTATTATGTAAATATGTATTTAGACTATATTTAAAAGGCATAATATTTTTTTAATTTCATTGGATTTTTTGACTTGATAGGTCATAATGGCTAGGATCCTTTACATGGTACCTCATAATTTATTTCAGTCTGTATTATAGATGTTGCGGTGATGTTAATATGAATTTGCATATAACACATGCTGCGAGGAGAAGTTAATGTGCACATAAAGATTAATAATTCACAAATTTTAAATGGAAAAAAGTACATCAAAACATCAGTTCACATAAGGGTGAAATTCACCCTTTTTACAGAGGCCCAGCACAAAGCCCATCAATCACTTAAGTCTCACTTAAGTCCTGAAAATATGGCTTAAGTGGAATTTAAGAGGTTCATAGGCCTTGTGCCAGCCATCTGCAGAGGGGTGAATTTAATCAGTAAAAGCATAATACATTTCAAACTGCCCCCAGTAGCCAGAACTGAATTATCAGGTCTTGCCAGGGAAGACTCCATGGACTCTCAGTTGGCCAGCCAGTCACATGTCTGTTACTATAAAGGTTACCTCATATAAGCTGTCAGGGCCTGATGGTGAGGATCCAGCCTGCTTGGTGTATTTACCTGGCCCGCAGAATCTAACCTTTCATTTTGAAAAAGAAAAAAAGAAGTAAATTTCTGACCACCAGGATTGTAAATTTAACACGCCAAATCTTAAAATTAAAGCAATGCAGTGTTGGCTTCTTGAATCAGCAGATAGCCTGATCAATGGCTTTAAAAGTGTCAGTCCCTCTACCTCACAGTAATGTGTCTCGATCCTGCCCATGAAACTGGTTTTGACCAGAAAAGGCCAAGGGCTACAAACACATGAGAACAATGAATCCTAGTAGGGTTTAAAGATGTATATTCTCTCAGGAGAAGGGAAAGCAGAGGAGTGAAGAAGACTGAGACACAGGAAACAGCTGGGGGGTGTCTGCAGAAGTTAGTCTTGTCCGGGTCACCAGCATGGGTTGGTAGGGCTTTAGGACATGCATGTTTCAAAATCAGTTGTTTTCCTCTAGTACTTTGTTCCTACTGATAGATAAACAATACTTCAGTTTTAAGAAGGCTGTTTGTTTGATCTCTGTATATCACTGGTCACAGATTTTTGAAGAGAAGAACTGCAGGTGCCCAAACTGGACCTGCAAGGTAATAATGGTTGATACACAGGATACAGCAGTGCAGGGTCTTGTCTAGGAGTGGGAAAAGTGGGAAATTGCATCCGAAGATAGGTAAAGACATGAGGCCTATCTGTAAAGGGGTGTACTCCGAGAGACCAGAAAGGAGAGAGAAGTGCAGCTATTCCTGTAACTGGGATAGAATCATAGAATCGTAGGACTCGAAGGGACGTCGAGAGTTCTAGTTCAGTCCCCTGCACTCAAGACAGGACTAAGTGTTATTAGATCATCCCTGATGGGTGTTTGTCTAATTTTCTCTTAAAAATCTCCAATGACGGAGATTCCACAACCTCCCTAGGGGCAATTTATTCCAGTGCTTAACCATCCTGACAGTTAGGAAGTTTTTCCTAATGTCCAACCTAAACTGCCCTTGCTGCAATTTAAGCCCATTTCTTCTTGTCCTATCCTCAGAGGTTAAGAAAAAACAATTTTTCTCCTTCCTCCTTGTAACAACCTTATACGTACTTGAAAACTGTTATCATGTCCTATCTCAGTCTTCTCTTCTCCCGACTAAAAGAACCCATTTTTTTCAACCTTTGCTCGTAGGTCATGATTTCGAGACTTTAATAATTTTTGTTGCTCTCCTCTGGAATTTCTCCAATTTATCCACATCTTTCCTGAAATGTGCCGCTCAGATAGTCCCTCATTACACAATGTGTTCCCACAGTTCCAGGGAACATCTTCTGTACTTACCTGCCCATGAACTAGAGCTTGATCCCATGTCTGGGATGATTTTGTCAGGGTCTTCAAAAATATTATTTTGCTAATGTGACTTCAGTTATTTAGTCCTGACCTCTTACATTTTTTGTCTTCTGTATTTGGCCAAAACAACATTGCTGGCATGTTGCTGTGAGTAGTACAGAAGTTCTGGGTTCCTTCTTTGTTAATTATTTTAGAATGACCAATTCTATAAATAGCTTCCCAGGACAGACCTTAGGTTTTGTAAACCACTTTGCAAAGTACTCTACATGTAGCCCCACTTGGCTCTTTTCCCAACTTTTGGGCATGGCCCAACACTCATTGAAGTCAGTGGAAGGACTCTAATTAATTCCTTGGGCTCTGGATCAGCCTCTTTGACAAGACATCTTTATCTCTACTTACAGCACCAGACGATCCTACTGTTGTTTCATGTTTGCCTGCAACCACACTCAGGATGCAGCAAACTCCAGCACCTCTACTCCTATTTGTGAGGCTGCACAGCCTCAGGTGAGCTCTGTATATGGATTGGGGATCTAGAAGGTTGGGCCAAAGTGAATCTTTCCAAGTTAAGCCATTTTATCTTAATGCTGCATTGGCATTCTTGAGACATGCATGCAACAGTGTCCACCAAATTTCCAATGTACAGCCTAAGCCATTTTACAGTTAAACTTGTGAATCTTTGCAGACATTTTTACACTTATCTGTTTTTAAAATGTCTAAACCAATATTTCTGGAAATCTAACTAAAATTGTTTGTGGATAGGAACCTATGTGCAGAATTATTACTGGATAGAGGCACTGATGCAAATACAGAAACTTGTGTACATTTGTGCCTGCAGTTCCATGACTGCCTAAACAGATAAGAATTTAAACATTGATACAGACACATAATTGCAGATATGCTATAGCGCAAACTTGTTGCAGAAATTACACGGTGAGGTTCTATGGCCTTTGGTTATGCCGGAAGTGAGACTAGATGATCTTAAGGGTCCTTTTGGCCTTCAAATCTATGAGCCTATGAATAATTGGGCATATAGTAGCAGTAATAACATGTGAAGATGTAAGCAATCAATTGCACACACAACTTAAGTCACATTTATGTTTTTAAAACAATTTGGCCCTATATTTGAAGCTTTAGCCTGGAATAAATGTTTGCTGAGTAGTGGTAAACCCCTGGGTTACCAGCAGTTTCCAGAGCTTGCCTCTCCTGCTTTTAAGGTTTTTCCATGTACTCGTTACTCACTTCAGCTTGAGGAACTTTTGGAAGATGGGCCCTCAGTGCCCACACCTTTGACCAAGTGGTTAAATTGCTACCTATATTCCCACTCTTTCATCTCTCAGGCCACAGTGAATCTTCTTCCTTTGAGGAATCCTAGCTGGTCCTGTCCCCCAATAACACACCACAATTGCAATTAGATTAACCAAATCAAGGATTCTTTGAAACATTGGGAAATAGAAACAAAAATGGTAGACTGTCTTCACCCTCCCCCCACTTCATGAAGGACCACAGAGCTGCCAGTGCACCCCAAAGTAAGCTACTGTGCTGCTAGATTGGCCAAATGACGTATTGATGAATCAGCACGTTCCCAGTCAGCCTCAGACAGTGGGACTCCTATATAGCCTTGGAGAGAATTGAAGTGGCCTACCCTAGGTGGAATTCCCAAAGGCCTCTGTGGAGGTATTGCCACTTACTTTCCCAGGGGTGAATCCCGCTGCTAACGCAGCTGCACCTGAGGGCAGAAGGGGGTGCAGTTTGAGTGAATCTGTTTCAAATTTGATAAAAAGGAAGCCAAGTAAATTATAACTAGCCTAAAGCTGGGTAGCGATATAGCTGGTCAAGATTAATCTTTTCATTAGAGTCTATTGACTAAGCAAGATTTAAAGAGTTACCACTTAACAGGGCCTATATGACTGTTTTTCCAGCAGTTTTGTTAAGTTAGTCACATTCAAACATCTCCCAGTCACTTCAGCTCACAGGGATTTATAAATAATGGAAATGATTAAACACACTTAACTTTTTGTGGAATTACTATTAGTGGATAGTGCTATATTTATTGTGCAGTTTAAGGGTCTGTTCAGCCCCAAATTGCCTCCTCAACTGCTGGTCTGTGGAAATAACTGAGAGGTGGAAGCTACTACTTATTGCCAAGGGACACTTCCCTCTCTGAAGCAGATGTGTATTGCCCATTTCAGCTGGATGTGTCCCACAGACAGCATCCCGAGGTGGACATTGTGACTGCATTGTGTCAACTAATGTCTTTGTCTGGGGGTGAGTTCTTCCTTGTCTGACTGTCAGTCAATCAGAGAAGTATTTTTAAATAGACTGAAGACATGTCAGGGCAGATGACTAAAGGAAGATCAGGCACCAAATTTAAGGGACCCCTTTCAGTTAGGTACTCAAGCAGTCGAGTAATCACACTGACTGCTCATTTGCCCCAATATCTTGCTGATTCAGTGCAAGAGTGGGTGAATGATCCCCTAAATCGTCATTGAGCAGATGTGTTTCCAGTGAGATCCCAGGGATAGGGTCTTGTCCTTACACTATTTAACATTTTTCTCAGTGGAAGAAAACATGAAATCAACCCTGCTAAAGTTTGCAGACAATGCAAAAATTGTGGGAATGAAGAGGACAGGTCACTAATTCAGAAAAATCTAGATGGCTTCATAAACTGGGTGCAAGCAAACAACATGTATTTTAATACAGTTAAATGTAAATGTGTACATCTAGGAACAAAGATTGTAAGCCATACTTACAGGATGGGGGATTCTATCCTGGGAAGCAGTGACTCTGAAAAAGATTTGGGGGTTGTGGTGGTTAATCACCTGAGCATGTCACCGTATGTGACACTGGCTAAAAGAGTTAATACAGTCCTCAGATGCATGAACAGGGGACTCTCGAGTAGGAGGAGAGAGGTTATTTTACCTCTGTATTTGGTACTGGTACGACCTCTGCTGAAATACTGCGTCTGGTTCTGGTGTCCACAATTTAAGAAGGTTGTTGATAAATTGGAGAGGGCTCAAAGAAGACCCACGAGAATGATTAAAGGATTAGAAAACAAGCTTTATAGTGGTAGACTGAAGGAGCTCAAATCTGTTTAGCTTAACAAAGAGAAGATTATGGGGTGACTTGATTAAAGTCTATAAGTACCTACACAGGGAACAAATAGTTAATAATAGAATCTTAGATCTAGAAGGGAAAGGTATAACATGATCCAATGGCTGGCAGCTGAAGCTAGAGAAATTGACACTGAATATAACTAACCATTGGATCAATTTACCTAGAGCATGTCTACACTATAGCACTACATCAGCGCAGCCGCAGTACATCAGGTGAAGACACACAACGCTGAAGGGAGAGTGTTCTCCCTTTGGCATAATTACTTCACCTCAGTGAGATGTTGAAGCTATGTCGGTGAGTGAACGTCTCCCTCCGACATAGCGCTGGTGTGGACAGTGTGAAACTTGCGTTGCTCGGCGTGGTGTGTGTGTGTGTGTGTCACACCCCGAGCGACGTAAATTATATCGACTTAAGCAATAGTGTAGACTTGCCCCAGGGGTTGTGGTGGATTCTTCATCACTGACAATTTTTAAATCAAGAGTGGATGTTTTTCTAAAAGTTCTGCTCCAGAAATTATTTTGGGGAAGTTCTATGGCCTGTTATACAAGAGGTCAGACTAGATGATCACAACGATCCCTTCTGGCCTTGAAGTCTATGAATCAATGAAAAATAAATATAGGTTAGAACACAGAAGGAAAAAGGGGTGAAACCCTACAGCCTGGAATGGTAACTCCTGTCCTAGCCTCTTTTAGGCCCTGATTCAGCAAGCTATGTAAAGCACTAGCTTAAATTTAACCACACGAACAGTCCCATTGTGGAACACTCGCATCCTTAAATACCTGGCTGACTCAGGTATCCAGACTGGGTGGGAGAGCACCCCATTCCAAAGGTAAAGCTTCCCACACTTTATCTTCCTCCATTCAGAGGGAATGAAGGGTTGGTCCTCTCTTGTTTTCTTCCCTTTTCTCTCTTCCTCTTCCCCTGCAACTCCTGCAGGAGCCATGCATTGGATCTAGTCCAGCCCTTTGGGTTTGTGTGTATATAATACTGTCTAATCATTTTATGTATTTATCATTCAGATATCATTTTATGTATTTATCATTCAAATTATTTTAGAAAAGGTAAAACTAGTGAAAGATTATGCACAGATAATTCAAGAAAAGCTCTTTTGGTGTATACGAATGCGGGCACTTAAAATAGTGCATATAAACCTTTAAATATACAATAAAATAGTAGGTATCCTTTTGGGGGGATGGGCATGGAGGGTTGTAAAATCACATCATTTATTTAGATCAATGATCATAACAATTCCTTTAGATTAATATTTTGAGCATTGCTTACTGAAATATTTCTTTTAAAAAAATCGTGATGGCATTTGTCCAGGAACCTCATCGAGTAGGTTAGAGAGCTCCTCCCTTTTGAATTGAGGACAAAAACAAAACACACCAGAATGTACAAGACCATACTATGGACTAATTATTTGCTAAATGTTATACATACATCAAAGTAATGTTTGAACTATGCAAGTGTGAAAAACCTCAGATTTTTTTGAACTCAACATTTAAAAATTGCAAACCAATTTTTTTTTTCAGTTTGCTTAAAAGAAAAATGTGCATACAAGCTGAGACCTTTCATCTCAAGTTTGAGCCTGGAGCAAATTTTTTAAAAAAGAGTCATAAACCTCTGAAAATGGGAGGGGAGAGCGGGTGCCTCTATAGTGGAAGTACCAACGAAACCTTAACTATAGCATTGTGAATGGTGATGCTATAATACAATGCTAACAAGGACTCCTGAGATAAATACAATGTCAATTAAAGGCTTGCAGGTGTGTCACTAGGGGTGGATAAAAAGAAAGAATGGGAAAGGATTTGTGCCAGCAGACCTTATGGTTTTGTAGTAATTAGTAATCTGTGCAGGTGTCTATTATGACTAACTGACAATAAATCTTGGTTTCTGTTTTGAATATTGTTTTTGTTTCCCAAGTTCCATGCCTAAAGGGGGGAAAGAAAATGACTAGAAGATTAATTACTGCAATGATTTACTCCTAACAAGATAAAATGTAAAGTACTGTTCCACTGAATGAGATTACATTTGATTATTTTTATTTTATCAGGAAACCAAAGGCATTGAAGGTTTTTGTGAAGTAGGAGGAAGAGAAGGAGAGTGGGGTGAAAACTTATTTTTATTGCATAATGAAGAACAGGAATAAATAAGCCTGCTTTGTCAAAGGCAATTATTTCAGTAGAGTGCATAATGCAGATTTCTTGTTCATGCAGTTCCTAAAGTACAGAAGTGACAGAGAGGTACCCAAGCTCGCTCGTGTGTTTTTAGTAACCTCTGATTCCAAGTACAGTAACTAATTATAGGTAAATTTTACCACAGAGCTACATTTTTCCTTAGCCTCTCCATCTGCTCTTTTTTGACACCCCTGTCATTAACCGTCATTTTCCTTTAAATATACAGTGAAGCTGAAAGGCCAGCTCTACATCACATCATTTCAGATTGGGGCAGTTCCTTTGAGCTGAGCACTGTTTAGGTGTCAGAAAGAAGTCTCTGACCTCTCTTGCACCACACTGCCGCAGGGCCTTAATTAGTACCGACTCCAGCCATTACTGCAGAAAGGACAAAGGCGACCGCATCATTTTTCTACTTAGGAAGTTAACGTCTGACCTAATAACTTTTCCAGACTCACAGGACACTGTAATGGCCACACAACGGCAGTGGGGTTTATTTGTCAGATGCCTTCTTCCCCTAAATGGAGGATAATCAGGAAAATTAAGTATTGTATCTTTCACTCTTACGAGGGTTGCTTTAGGGTCTTGTGAAAGCTGATCTGTCTCTGAATGAATGAATGATGGACTGATGGACGAAGTAATTCATAGACTCAGAAGACTATAGAAGGTAACAATGAAGTCTAGTGCTCTTTGTGCTGATTATAAATACTTTCTTATATAAAATGAAGTATAGTGTAGCCTCCCTTATAGGGCCTGATCCTGCACTACTGAATTCAAAGAGAAAGTTGTCATTGACTTCAGTGGGAACAGCCTCAAGCCCAAGCCCAAGCCCATTATCAAGTCACTTCCTCCCCTGTCCCCTCCACAAAAAAAAAAACCCAGCTTCACTATCGGTAGAGATTCACTAGCGTCAGAACTGTAAATTGCACATCATTGTGCTTTGTAACAATTCAGGACTTTTAGTCTGTTTCACTATACACTGAATATCATTATATCTTAATTCAGCATTAGAAGGTTCCATGGGATCTTTTCCTGTTATCTGTTTGGTACTGTACCATTGAGAGAACACTGCACCATAAAGTAATCACTATTTAATCTGGTGTGTTTTTTTAACGGAGCTGTTGAGATCGATATGTAAGTTCTACACTCTTACACAAACTTCTTCTGTTATTACCAGCCAATGTCTGTATATTAGGCGTTTTATTTTTTTGCAGTATGAAAGTGCTCTTTACAGTACTGCAGCAAAGATTAGTGCAAAAATTACTATAAACATATTTGAGAGGTTTATAGTCTGGGTATAACAATTTGCATGAAGCTGAAACTCAGCCTATAAGATCCTCAGTCTGGCAATAATCTTTTAATTTGTTAACTATTTTTTAAAAATTGTCTAAGCGTAAACTATAGTGCGTTCATTATCTGATTGAGGTTGATTTTTGCCTTTTTCTATAACTGAGAAATTAAAAAAAAAGTCAGGCAAAATGTTGGCTAATAAGTGTGACCTGCCCTTTTTCACACGTTTTGTTCTCTTTATCTAAAATTTCAGAAAGGATTATTTTTCTCATACTAACTGGGGCCAGGTTGAGGTCTCAGAAGTGCTGCACAAATCACTACTTCTTTAGGAAAATCTGCTTTTGAGTGTGCATGCAGTTGTAGAATTTCCCAGTTATGGAATAATGTATGGCACACTTATCAGGGTGTTTGAACAGCATCTAAAACAATAGGATGAACTGCAACTCCACGATATCAAACTGATAAGGCCCAAACTAAGGATTGTTTGCATGAGACCATATGGCTTCTTCTAAACAGACTCTGAATCGTGTTTTAAAAGCAACAAATCTGAAATTTATATTATAGACCCTAATCACTGACAGGTGAGTGGATTGCATATCCATGCCTTCTGCACTGCTGAAGTACGGCACTGGGGATGGAGATGGATAGAAGGGACACAAGCACAATAGCCTCCCAGGTTCTTCACCCAGTAGAGTGGAGTTTTGCAACAGGCCTAAATAGAGTGACATAAGAAAGAGGATGTTGGGAAAAAGCCAGGGGCCACAGGATCTCCACATCTAGTGCCACACCCCCTTCATTTAGCCTAAGAGCCGGAATAAGAACCATGGAGGGGTTGCATTACAGTCCTGTGCCTACTCACCATGTGTGGGGCTGCAGTCCTTGACTCTTGTACTCTTCTAGAGTAGCCTATACAAAGCCAGCTTGCTTTGAATTTTGGCTGAGAGTTTGGGAGATGAATTTCACTCTTTCAAAGAGAATTCCAAAGTACATTCACAGTAACACATGTTCAAAAGTACCTATTTAACTAGGAAAGTGTAACACATAAAAGCCAGTCTGAAGGAAAGGAGATTGCTCCTGAGAATGCTGGATCTTCAAAGCTCTACAAGTCTTCAAGGCTACGGAGGGTTTTTCTCTAACTCCAGGTGGAAGTGATAATCTCCAGCACCTGTGGACTGCCACTTCAACCATTTTGTTGATGCCTTTTGGCCACTTCATTCACAAGAACAAAGTCTGTTCCATGACTCCACCCAGAGGCGGTGCTAGCCCATTGAGGGCCCTAAACAGGAATATTCTGCCCTTCCCCCCTCCCCACATAATAAGCTAATAGGGGGCCTCCTTGAACTGCTTATGCCTTGCGCCAGTTCTGACTCCATCATTCAGCTGGGGAAGAATTTTAAAGGCACGCTGCCTGAATATTTCTGCCTCGCCATGACTGGCATCTTTGCTTTGGAGGTCAGTCAAGTTCAAATGAAAGTTGCAACCAAATGTTTCTCCCATTCCATTGAATAAAAACTTTGCAAGAAAGGAAGGAAGAATAAGAATCCCAATACAACGGCATTGTGGATGAGTAAGACCCTCCTCCATCTATACCACACCCATAAATGGGGCATAGCAAACAGCCCCATTCAGCATTCCAGCGACGGATACTGGGGAAGAGCAGCTCATCACCTGCTCCCAGTCGTTTATTTAACCTTAATTCAATAAAGTTTCAGACCACCAGCCACTCCACTAACCCTTGCCACTTCCAATCATACAAGCGAGTTACGCTGTTGAAAGAGTATATAGTCTGAGCTGGAGCTGGCTGGAGTGAAGATAGGGACATAGGAAACATGGGAGATCGTGAACTCATTTGTACATGAATTTTTTCTCCTAGGAGGCGCTTTGACTTGCTGCCATAGAGCTCTCTTTTGTGCCTTTGGTGGAAGGCTGACATTTCTCTTCAGTTGTTTGGCTTGCCCAGTCAGCACCCAGATGTGATGGTTCAGAACGCCACTGATATATGCCACTAGAACCAGACACTAAATATTTAGGCCCAAATTTTTCAAAGTGCCTTTGTGTGCACGTAACCATGATTTGCGCATGTGCCTGGGTGTTGTGCACATACAGAAATATAGAGATACTTTGAAAAATTTGGGCCTTACCTTTTTCTGCGTGTTTGCAGAGAAGAATGTGATGGCTGCTTTGGAAACATTTTTTGTGTCTCTAGTAACTAATAGGCATTCCCTAAAAGCATTCTTTTAAAACTGTTATTTTAAAGAAAAAGGGGAAATTGCAGACAAGGGCTACTTGTAAAGCATATTAAGCCTGTGATACAAACCAAGAAGAGCCTGGAAAATCAAAGTTGAGGCTGACATGCCGTTCTTCACATGTACCTGTGTTATGAGGTAAGGATGGAGTGTCAAACTTGGAATTTTCTGGCTTTTGTTGCTTTATGTCACAATCTTAATGTTATTTAGACCTATCTTTTTTGCCTGTGAATAATATTTTCCTTATGGCCATGGAGTATTCAAAGAATCATCTAGTTTTAAAGCATATTCAACCATCCTTTTTACTTACTTTTAATCAACTTCTTCTTCCGAACAAGGTATGGAATTGAGGGCTGTTATTGATTGCTTGTAGCATTACCTAATCTTCACTAAATGTAGGAAGCTGTTCAGATTTAGAAAGGTGGCAGAAAATGTCTAGTAATGATGCTGCTGGGAATTCAAACTCAATACTGTGGTCAGGATAAAAGCGATGTAGCTATAAGAGGTATTTTATTATAAGCCTATTGGTTTTACTGAGTGTTCAGGCTAGTGTAATTCACAGATATTTTGAAGTTGTTAGCACATTTATCAGCTGTTTCTGTGTTTTAGTTATTCTAAGTCGTGCCACCAAAACTTACATTAATGATAATGTGCTATTGCTTTTATATAACAGGAAGCTAGTATTGGAACTTCAGAAAATTACAGAATAAAAAAGGATACAGTACCATATCATAGAAAGGAGGTGGTATTAGAAATTCTATACAGAGGAAGGATATAAGAAATCGTTACTAAAACAGATATAAACGTGACCTTCACCGTGGTTCTGTAATTATCCTGGTCCACACTATGGTGTTTGGATCATGATTTTCCTTTTTTCCTCTTTGTTTTCATTTTTATTTGGGTACTTCACTGGTGAGTAATTGCCAAAGGGAGCCCATTATGCAAGACGAGCATTCAGTTTGCAAGTGAATTTGCTTGTAGCTATTGCCACATTTGAACCTCACTAATATATGTAAATTAAAAACTCTGCTATTCGGATCACTCCTGTTTGAAATAAAAACAGAATCTGATCATTACAATCTGCAAGCCAGGTATTATCACTGGACTAGTGAGCCGCTGATGATAAATTGTACTGAATAGCTTGTGGATAGAATATTTTATCTCCGTTCTCTATCACACAGCACTGCATAAAATAAGAATGATTCATCAAGCATGAGAGCTGGTGGTTTATGAAATTCATTGCTCACGGCAAGTGTGTTTTTTAAAATTCAAAAGACAAAGCAACTCACAAGGGTTATTTAGTAATCAGTGTGAATTACTTCTAGATATAAACCTTAGTGGAAAAAATTAAAAATACATTTGCAGTACAGGAAGCATGATTGCTGTAGGTGTTATAATTTAACTGCTTCTCAACTATATTTTTATCCATTTTGATTCCCCCTTTCACCCATTGTTTTTTAAAGTAAAACTGCGTGATCAGTTGTAACAGGATTATTATATTGAACCAGTCTATTCTATACTCTCAGCAGATACATCTTCAGTGACTTGTATACCTTAGGCTGTGGTGGGGATTTTGTTTATCCAAAAAGACATGTAAAAGGAGAAGCACAATATAAAGTCATCTTTTTCTTTTGGATTTACAATAAGAATGTTTCATTTCTTCTTGTGTATTGATGTCCCAAGGCGGTGCTCCAAATGAAAAGATAATAACTCATGAAGAAGTGTCAAAAACTAATTAAGTTTTGTAACTTGTTTTTCCTTCACATAAACTATATTTTTCATCACACTGTCCAGTCACATGCTGGGATTCTTGCTAACATCATCACATGCCAGTCACACCAAGTCTCAGTGGTGCCTCTCCTTCTGTCATTATTTTCAGCATCAATTAATTTTCTTCTGACCTCGCCTTTAGAAAATGTAGCAGAGAATTATCAGTGCATGCTTTGCAGAGTGTATGTTGAAGGCATTAGGCCACTGTGTGTATTCGAAAACTGAGTAGGCCAAACATTATATTTTCTCACCTGCAGGGTTGCCTAGTAACCTGAATTAAGGCTTTTCACCAAGCCTTCATGACAAATAGAAAGTCTGCAAGGCAGGTTGACCTAGGTGGGAGAGCCAGCCCCTTTCATGTAGAACTGAATTTTGAATGAGGAAATATAAAACAAAAATCCCTCACTCACATTCATTGAGGAGACAGTTTTAATAACTAAAGAAGCCGGTTTGGTACAGCAAGTTTGCATCACCTTTCCTATATCCTAAATTCCTGTTCTGAAATGTACTTTCTTTTACCTTTTGAAGTATTATTTGTTGGTTTAGTGTAAAAATATTGAATGTTTACTAAAGGTCTTTAAAAAGCATCTTTAAAACATGTCACTATACCTTTGGGGGAATTCTTCTAGATTGAAGCATGCACACTGCATACATTGGATAGTGATTCACATAGATATGTTCAGCTTTCATTGAATCACTTCAAGGAACTAAATTCCTTGTTTAATGTATTGCCATTGAAAAGAAAGATTAGTGTACTTTAGAGGTGGGGGTCATTCTTTGTAACGCTATTACAGCTTTGTCCTTGACATGCAAGATTCCTCCAGAAAGGGAGGGGGGAGTTGGAAATTCTGCCTCAAAGGTACAAAGCAAAGAAGTAGCACAATTAGGATGTCGGCACATAGTGACAGTCCTCTGCAAATGATGGTGTCAGGCCACTGAGGGGCCGAGGGTGGCAGGAGTGACATTCACCCTAGCAAGATGGAAATAAATGCCCTGTTTGATAAAAGAAAACAGACAATTTATGTATACCCTGAAGAGTTAACAGCTAGTGAGCCATTCCTATGGGTCAAGTGCTGCATTTGCATTTTGATGGGATGTTATCAAGTAATTAATGCACCAGTCAGGATTTATTACCTCAGGAGTGAACTGAAAGGTTCATTACAAAATCGGTTTCACTTGAAGATAGGCATTTCCTCAGAGTTAGCTTTTGACATGTTGTTCCTGGCTCTCTCTGCCTGTGGCAGCAATGGTAGAAGGCCAGTGAGGTGAAATTCATTGCTTAATAAGGGCATTCACTTTGGGTATTCTTGTGATAATAAATGTATACATCAAGGCCGCACTGCCTTGTCAGTTTAATTGCTTCTTGTGCTCCTTAACAAGCCAATCTTAATCAGTCTGGACCATGTTATGAATAATTTAGGGATCAGCAGACTTCACGCTTAATAAGATGTACTAGATTATAAAACTTAAGTGCACTGTTTATAGAAAGCATGCAAAACACTTTATGTTTTTATTAGCAGCAAGGAAAAAAAACAAGCAGTGAGTTATTCTAACATTTGCAGTTTGTGAGCAACAGCTGTGTTTCTTAATGCTGCAACCCCCCTCCACTTTTGTTGAAGGCCACAGTTCTGCATTTCTATTCCTCTAAGCCTCAGTGAGACATAATGGGAAATCTGAGTAGGCTATGAGATTAAAGCTCAGAATCGATGGCCAATCAGCAATTGTCATTTTAGAAAACATTCTTTTTATCTTTTCAAATTCAAAGCAGATTTTATTTTAAAACATTTTCTGATGAACAAAAGTACCTTTCTCTTTTCTTTGTTTGTTTGTTTTGAGAGCCCACATGAATTTTAATGTAATGGATATAGACCTATCAAGCTTGTATCAGGGTTTGTACATATTTTGTAATTCTTGTTTAATAATGCATTTGGAATGTGGGATAGATTGTAAATAATGACATAAAAATGAGTTGTTAAAGTAAAATACTCTTTATTCGTAAAGGTAATGCAGAAATACATTAAAAATTAAAGGAAATATTCTCAAATCTCTCTGAGCCTATTATGATTTCTGCATTTAATAAATATTGTTTGATTTAAAAGGAACATTTAACCTTATTGTTTTAAAAGAACTCTTTGTCCTCCATTTTACCTCAACATTTGTAGGCTATAAGTCGTCCACAGAGTAATGCATCATTCAGTTTATGACATCTAATAAAGGCTTACTGCAAGCATTAGAACCAGGTGCTTCAACAATTTTCCTTTCTGCTTGTAGTTGCTTCTGCTTGTTCTCTTGTAACCTAACTGGAAAAAAATCCCATTTGGACCAATTTCATTTTTATCCCTTTATTATTTCAACCATGACACAGTCTTACAGATGTACAGAATCAGTTGATATGTGTGTAAATAACACGTGCATGTATGTTTGAACAAATTGTGCCTCTAGTATGTGCATACATATGTGAAGCTACATACATATATTTAAATATTCTATTTTCAATCATTTGCAAATGTATTAAAGTGATGTTATTGTTAGGACACTTTTATGAATCAGAAAGATGGGTACCAGTGAATGAAAAACAACTTCAAACCTATTTCCCAACCTATAGCTGGACCATCATACTCCTTTGTTCTTGTGCAGGTTAATAGAGATTGAGGAGATGGGCAGAGGAAAAGCAGTGCAATTTTCTGCTATTTAAGCTTGGCGAAATGGCACTCTTCAGGAAGCAGCAAAAAGTATGAAAGCGTAATAGGCATTTTAAAAGTAGAAGTCCATATAGCTGCTTGAGGGATCCTTAGATTTAGGCATGCATAGAATCACGAATGAGATAATCAGCATTGTGAAATTGAAACCTGTCTGCTGCCTGCTGCTGCTCTTCCCTCTTTCGGTGGAGTGATTTGTAACACTCATCTTCTTCAGGCAAGGCAGCCTTCAAGATTATCCAGAACTGTCAATAGTAATTGCCAAAGTATTTTATTACCTACAGAAAATCAAAGGAATTTTATAACCAACAGTTATCAAGTTTCAATACACGGTATAAAGAGAGCAATTTTGTTGGAATACAATCGTGTTTGGCTTGCTTTAATGTTCTTGAGACAATTCCTGTGCAACCAACTACAACATTCACTGTATTTAAGCTAGAGGCAAGAATACACATATGTACTTGTCGTTTAAAAAAAAATTACATAATGCTTACAAGCTTCTGCAAGCAAGTGGTTTTTTAATTGCCATACAAACTATCCCTTAGCTAATTACTTCTAAAAAGAATGAGGTTTCTATAAAACTCAAGATGACATTTTTAAATTCTGGCAGTAGAAATAAGTTTAACAGGGGCATTCTCCACCATGACTTACAGAATGTGCCTGGAAATTAGTAAAATATGATACTGACTATAAAGTCTGAAAACATAAAGCCAGGGCTAAGCATTTCTGATTGTGTGCTTTGAGTATTCTTGCTATGTATGTTGCAATTGTGACTGTCAGCCATCAGTGCACCTCAGTTCTTTTATGACACAGGATCACCCATAAATTCCAAGATTTTCTTTTCACATACGATGCCAAATGCTGAACTCCTAACACAGGCTAAACCTCTGTTGACCCCACTGGGAGATATGTTTGAGCAAGGACTGCAGCATTTGTCCCACAGTATGTGTTCGAACCATTCCCTTATCTTTTCTTTCTCTATAGTTATAAAGGGAAGAAAATGATTTTCCTGATCCATTTTACATTTTTTTGGGTGGGGGGAGAGTATTGGAAAGTGTAGGTGATTAGAGGACAATTAAATAATTCCTGGGCACTAGTCACATTAAAAAAACCTGTGTACCTGTAATGAGGCAGTAGGGTGGGAGAAAAGTACACTATTCATAAAGGCATCTCAAGACACCAGTGATGTGACTACCACTATGCGAGTTCTTTTTAAAAATAAACACACAATTTACTTGTGAAATATTTATGGGCATGGGGAAATACCTCCTTTTATGTTCAAAAGCAGAAGGATACACTCGTATTTTGAGATATGGGCATGGAATCCTATCCATGACACCAAAGTGTAGGTATCCTTTTTGCTGAAAGACTGCATTGCAAAAGAACTGAAATGGTAGAAGAGAATTTCTATATTAATACAATCCTGTAGTCAGGATTATAAAATAAAAGAGAATTTTCCTTCAACTCTAGACCTCCTTGGTTTTGACTAGTAAACTTATGCCTTAAAAATGGACCATCTAATTAAATTACCTTTTTTTAAAAGGGATAAAGTACCTTAACAATCACTTTCATTCACAAGACTGCAATAGCTGAAAAATTTAGCATAATGAAAATTGAGGGAGAGGTTATTTATATGCTATTAAAATACTGAACTTCTAATTGTAATAGAACTGTTCAATTATATTGGTGAATGGACACTTTTATACGTGAAAATTGCTAGTTTGCTGAAATTTGCTAATATAATGAAGCTACCCTTTAAGCCCATATTTGCTTTGCTATTTTTATAAGGAATCTTTAGTACTGGTTTGTTTGTACTGTATAGCATCATGAAATGTATTAATTTATTACTCCATCCAATATTTTAATACATATCGCATGTGTCAGTTTTGCACAAATATAGACCACAGTCCTACAAATGTTTATACATGTGAGTAACTTTGCACATGAGTAGTCCCTTGGAGCTCCATCTGACCACTTGCATGTGAAGTTAATCACATGTATATATGAGAATCAAGGCTTTGATGCCAAATTCTGAAGTTTTTACTCTGGTCTCACTCATGCAAATCTCCCACTGAAGTGAGTCATACCAGTAATAATTGCATCTCTCATCCATTTTGTAATTGTAGACATGGGGTTGAACTAAATGAAAATAGGTCTTACTCAAAGTTGATTTTCTCTTCTTCTGGGCAGAAGACTTTCTGTTGTGACCTGAATATTTGAAACAATACTTGCTTTTGCTCATTGTAATCATAATGAACGTTGTCCAATTGACACTAAAACTGGAGTCAGTTGAAGGCATGATTGAGTAGGTGCTGCAAATGCTTTCTGAATCTAATAGAAGTAATAAGAGTGATGTAATAAAGACTTGCCCACCCCACAAAGTTTAAGGTAAAGTGCCTATTAGAGCCTAAAGCATTGTTCTTTCCACCAGATTCATTATCTTTTAGCATTGCCGTTCAAGATTGTGTGTTTAAAATTATACCATAGGCATTTTAGAGGGCTTGTGATTTTGTTTATTAAAATAGGAAATATGAACATCGTTTTTAGTAAGTACATCTCATATTATTCTAGGTACCATAGAGGGTATGAAATCGAGAACCCTAATCAGAAGTATAACCATCTAATGTGCAGCAATTCTCTTTAATGAGCTTTAGCTAGGCACTGTGTTATTCACTTAGGGGAAAAATGAAAAGGCTCCAGTCCTTCTCCCATCAAAATCAGTAATAGTGTTGCCATTGCCTGTAGTGAGAGCAGGAGCAAACCCCAAATTATCTGGCTACAAAAGCTGCATCCACCTTTATTTTGCAAAAAAGTTGCCAGGAAGTTTTAAATGTAACAAGTGCATATTATTAAAACCAGTCTTTCCCTTTCAAAGAAATCCAAGGAATAAGTTGTTAGAAGTTTTAAACTGCATAGAAATGCAGTATAGGAGGTTTGGGCATTGTATTTGGGATGTATGCATAGTCTCTATTAATAAGAACACAGAGCCTGATATTTCTCTGACATCAATTTTACACATACGTAATTTTTGATACTCTAGATCTTTACCAGAGTAAATGACAGTAACTCAGGCCCAGAGCATTCCTATGAAACTGTAAAGCATTTCTTTATTGTAGAAAAAGAAATTAATTAAGTACATTTTAAATTATTTGTATCTTTATTCATTTGTTTAAACAGTCAATTTATGGTTGAATTAGGCTGTGTGAGAGTTACTGCGAAATTGTATAGCTGTATTTGCACAGAGCTGTACCTGATTCCAACCTCCTATAGTGTGAGCAGTGGTAAGTGAACTGTTTCTGTGTTGTTCACTCACTCTGTCAGATCGAAACTCAGCTCAATAGCATTAAACTAGCTCCCATTTGAAAGATTTGTCTTACAAAACCCTGAAAACTGCTCTGAACATGCATACATTGATTTTGTTGCTGGAATCTCCTGAGCTTTGATGAAAAAGCAGACTCCACATGCAGGTGAAAGAGGGTTTACCTCTTCAATATTAAAAAGAGAAGATTAAGGATTTTTGTTCGGCTGAGGCTGAACTAATCAGTGGCATGCAAGGGTAAGAAAATTGGCCTGGTGCCTATAGTAGTGCATTATTTGCTGTGATTGAACAAGTAGTTAGTATTTCTCCAATAGCTGCCTATGAGTTGCAGCATACCATTATTCCAATCTGCATGGCTAATTGAATGTCCTCTAGGGTATAAGACTAATTTTTTCCACCTATGCAAGGGAAGGCAATTGTTGCCTTTTTTGTTGGGCATTCACTTAAGTTCTGTCCTGGAAAAAGAATGTGTTATATAAATGAACAGAAAAGCATTCAAATGATACCATATTTTCCAGTGTTGAACAGTTTAGTATTCATTGAAGAGATGATGCATTTTGTGATCTAAAGTTTAGTTCCATTCCATTTAGTTCTGCTAAAGCATAAAAGACATATGAGATGACCAATTCCCATAAACTTTCATGGTTTTCTCTATAGAATAAGGATGAGTTTTTGGGCTTGTTAGCTGGAGAACATTTCTTGTTTGGCCTTGGTACAGGCATCTATTTTACTGCATTTTGCTAGCATCAGAATGCATGCAACTATGTTAAAATTTGTGGCGTGAGAGGGTTAGAGTATACTTAGTTTGCACACATCATCATGCGAGACGGAATGCCATCGTGAACTAACTGCAGAACCTCAAATAGAAGAAAAATTTTACACCTTATAGTATCAGCTCTAGTAACTACTTATACGTACGTCCCATCATTTCAGTAAAATGATGTGAAAAGTCTCTGAAATTATGGTGCAAGCAAGGCTTTGGGGGAAAAAAGGAAAGGTTTAAATAAACTAGCTACACTGTAAGATATCATGGAATGATACACATGCATCTAGAATCAAGTCTTATCAGCCATGTCTTTGATCTGTTGTAAGAAATACAATAACAATGCTGAAATAAACTCTGCAGAGACAGATAAAGCTGGATAAGAGAATTTCAGAAATTAGATAACATTTATTTTCCATCATTTGTAAGAATCACTTGGTTTGCCTCTTAGGCATACGTTGTTTGCGTTCTTATGGTTCACTCAGCATGTTTCTTCTTCAACAGATCTGCTTTCCTGTTGCTGTTAAATTGAGGTCCCACTTCAGAAATAAATAGTGTGAAAACCCAGACAAAAAGAGCTAACTTCTGAGCACATCTTATATCATTAAAATGATAATGGCAGATTCCAAAGAAGTAACAGATTATGTTGACTATTTTCATGGCCTTACTTCAGTATGAATACAGAGCTACAGGGCACAAGAATAAAAGGATCTGTAGATGACATGTAGGTCTAGAGGGTTACTTCTCCCATTCACTGAAATTGCAAATGGTCTCCAAACCTTGCTATGAAAATCATGTGTAAATGCTGATTAAGAGCGACTAAAACTTAAATTTATTTAAGGACCAGGTACATTCCTAAGAGTATACAATGCTCATATGATAGAGCATTTATGTTACTTGAGCATTTTCAATTTAATCATTGGCCTCATATTAATACAATATTAACTTTTTCGGAATTTAACAAATTGAAAGCAATAGTATGAAGTTTAGGCGACTTGTTATCAAAAGATTTTTCATTTCAATTCTAGCATTATATTATTCTATCTGTAGTTATTTCATACTGTAGTTCTAATATACTCAAAGACTTTAGCTGCTAGGCTGAAAGCTAAAGCAGTAGAATTTTTTTCCAGACCAATCCATAAAGATGCCTTTTTCACCTCTTTGATGTGATAAGGAAGTGTTAAATCAAAGTGAATCCCTCTTCTGCACCTTGGGACCAAATAGTGCTTAAGCCAATTGTTACTACTCCTGGGTGTTTTAGACACTGAACCATGCATCCTTCTTTGCAGATCAGAGAGGATTGTAACAGTCATCCTGTGCCACCTGCTATCACTTAATTAGTATAATCATCTAATTTCCAGTTGGAAATAATGGAACCATGCACTTTTTAGTAATTGCAACCATCATAATATATTCCAAATTATGTTACACTAATATTATGTGATTTAGACATTTTAGGAGGGGACACTTGCTTTGCATTTACACACCAGTTTTTCTGATCTTGACTCCCACCCAGTAGCACAAGGGCCATAATCAGTTTTCTGCCTCATTATGATCCTAAAGATATTACTGCTATGTAATAGGACTGTGCAAATGAGCCTGTGGTAAATACAATTTAAGCTTTAGTGGACAGAGCAATGAATAAATAATGTAACCAGGTCTTCATAATAATATAAAATGCTTTGGTTTTAGGGTTTAACAAAATCTAGAAGATTTTTATAAAATATTGGTGATCACATATTAGAGTGAGATCTTAAACACACTCTGTATAGATTCTAGGGTTAAAGAATAATGCCATTTGAACTGAAGAGGTTCTGATGTTTAACATAATTAGACAGCTTGCATTTTCCTCCCAGAGATTACATCACAGCAAATGAATAGGTAATGAATGGGTCAACTTGGGGCAGCTTCATTTCACTGAACAGACAGTTCTGGGCCATGATGCTTAAAAAAGGGGGGGGAGAGAGAGAGAGAGATGAGCCAATGAGACTGGGAGACACAAGGCAATCCAGAGCCACTGTCAGAGTTAACCCTCCCCCACACCAAATGATGCTGCACTGCAAAGAGAAGCAGTGTCACACATATATCAGGCAAGGTTATTACTGCTCTACTCAGTAAACATGCCGTGCCTGCTGGACATTTATTTTGATTTCATTTTTGTGATGTATGTTATATGCAAATCTAGGATGGTGAGTGCCAAGTCTCCTTCGAAGTATTGGGTCAAATTCATCCCAGGTGTAGTTCCAGGTCCACTGACTTCAATGAGGTTACACCTGGGATGAATTTGGTTCATTATTAACTCAATAGATGATACATCCAGCTCACTTTGTGTGCTAAAATACTGAGAATGCATATAAATAATGAAGTTTGTAATTACACTTCTATTTTAAATTAGTGTCCCTAAATGTATGCATATGTAATTGTTCATAATTATCATTCTGCTATTTTGTTCTATTTTTATTTGATTTAAGTATATTTGAGTTTGTCTTTAAAAAAAAATAGAAATACACATTTAGTGCATACTTTAAAATGTATTCGTAAGTTTTCCAAAATACACAATACTGGCCAGCATAATATCCTAACCATATTGGCAAATAATATTGGCCTTAAATATCACAATAGGTAGGTAGCTAGATAGTATTTATAAATGGAAAACATGATACTGCCTCTTTAAAACATTCTATAAACAGTGTGTTTATCATCACTGATTACATGTTAATATACACAGTTGGTGATCTTGTTAGTCAATAGGAGCCAATAGAGCAGTTACTGATCAATATTATAGACAAAGATTTCATTCATTTATACAATTCCAATAGAAAAAAGTATTGTACGTAACAAGTTGCTCTATAAAATGCATCATCATAGAGATCTGTTCTTAATGGAAAACAAGATAGTTTTTAAAAAGAATCCCCCTTCAGTAAGAGATTTAAAAAGCATACGCATGACTTACCTTTTCATACATCTTTTAACTCGGTTTAGTTTTCTATACTTCCCTTGTGTCGTTTTGTACATTCCTGCATCTTGCAGTATTCTACACTGTGAAGACCTAGTAAGCGAGTTAAAGTCTGATGACGCTAACGAATCCCAGCGCAAATGACTGAATCAATAGGAAACCAGCCACTGCTGTTTAAGTGTATCGATAAATGTACCTTTATTTTCTCTTGAATGGATAAGTGTCGCAGTTAAGAGTCCTATGGATCTCTTAATTGAAAGTTAATTTTAAATCAATAAAGTGAGTCATTTAAATATTGATCAGCCCTTTCTACACAAATTGTTAGCTGATTTTTTTTTTGCAACAACTTTGTTAAATGCAATCAATAGCCCACAATCAGTGCATTCCATAAAAAATTGACAGATGTTCCCAAAATGCCTTCTAGGCATAATCTTATCTGTTTACATATGCAGCATAGATATTTCAGCCCTTTTCATATGTACCTAGGTATCCCTGCCAAAAACATGTTTTCGTTATATACCAAATAGCAGTATTTAGATAGCTTCCTTTTAATTTTCAAAATATATCTTACCTATTACTTGATTGGATAAGTAGTATTCCTATTGTTTCATTAATATAGATTCACTGCAAAGGAAGAATATCATTATTTTTACACACAGAATAAAAAAGATATACGCATTTATCTGAAGCATTTGTAATCTAGAACATATATGTCAAAAGCCATTACATGTGCTACTATGCACAAAATGATAGTTGGCTTTCAATGAATGAGACGTGCATGTGTGTACATCCTTATCAAGTTGTGGAACGGAAAGTGCTTTTTATTTATTTTGTTTTACTTCTTGGATATCATCTCTCTTTTTGTGTAGCAGCAAATAGCCAGACTTCCTTTCATTTCAATTTTGACAAAGAGGGCAGTCAAGTTAAAAGGATACAAATTTCATTTCATGAGATTCATCTTGATTAACCTAATAAAGTATATTCAGCTACACGTGGCTTTCAACATACTAGCAAATCTGAGGATCTCTAACATGGCTTCCCACAGCACTTTTAGTGATTTGCTTGTGGCGGCACACTAGAACTTACGCTGCCACATATATAACAAAAAAGCAGAGCTGGTCATTTTGATATAGGCAATACTAACTGTATTTTGGTCCTGCATCCCTTAATTACTACCCTATAAACACATCTAAAACCATATTTTGATGTATAGAGCTGTAAACTGAAAGCTTCTAAACCCTTCTCTATTTTCGTATTTATTTTTTTTAAACTCTAGAACACGGTTCCTGGTAAGAGTAGATTTGTGTTTCTAAGCCGTAAGTACTTTGAATTACAGGAGGCTTCAATTCATTGTAACAAATCATAAATGTAATCTTTTGTACAGTTTAGCACAATTCAGGTTTTTTTAGTGATATCACCTAAGTATGAAATAAAGCAAAATCAAGATCTGTAATTATGTTGACTGACATTTGACTGAAAAGTAAAACTATCACCATAATTATATTTCCTTTCTAAATGACAAGCCCAAAGACAAATCCTATAATTAAAACTGTTTAACATTTAATCGCTTAAGACTGAAAATAATAAACAAAATGATTTTTTCGTCCTTTTTAAGAGTTCTAAAATGCCAGCATAAGGAGCTGTATAAAAACTCTAGGACTGCATGGCAAAAAATCTAAGCAGTGATGCAGTATAATTTGCACTATTTTTGCTATTAATACAGACTCCTTCTCCTCCTGCAAATACACCCTTCTTTAATCCTGCGTTATTGTTCTCTTAATGCAACATCTCAGAACCCATTTCATTCCATTTTGTGTGTTAGAGAAGTCGTATCAAAAGGGAAGATTAAAAAGAAATGGTCGGGTATCATTAGTTCATATGCATACGGGTTCAGCATGTGAAGATGCAGTTTCTAGGATAGGCCTTAAGATGTGACTGATAGATCTTATTTGTCTGATAGAGTTGACCAGGGAAATAGAGCTACAGCTGGTTACTTCATTAGGTCCTCTCATTGATTGAACCCTGCTGAAGTGATGCAGCAGGCTCCTGAGATAACTGCTGGTAATAGAACAAAATGAATTCTTATCACAGAGATTGGAAAGGCCATTAACCCTGGCCTCCAATGCTTTTCAGAGGTCACAGACAGGAAGCCAAGCGGTGACTGGGAAAACTGTTTTCTGCCTAAGTACAGGTCATGTTAGAGGTGTGTGTATGTGTGTGTGACTTTTTTTACCCTTCGGCTTCTGTACAGATGAAACTGTTACACTGGCAGATGTTAATAATCAGCTGTAAATAAATATTGGAAGCAGAAGAAGAAAAATGAGAAAGCACAGGAATTTATTTCAATAAATATTTAATAAAAGAGCAATTGTTACTGTGATATTTACTGCCAGTTCTGCTGTAGATTTTTGCCTAATACTTTTCCATATAAATTGAAAAGAGAAATACATAGAGGCACTTAAAAAGGAAATTTAATATGGTTTTATATAAAAATACTTTTCCTTCCTTCCTTCAAAGATGAGGATTATAATTGCCTGCCGCCTGCCTGCCTGCCTTTGCCAGCAAGCCTATCACCAGTTCATCTGTGAATTAGTGCAGGGCACTGTTTGCCTTTCACCTGGTTGAGAAAGGTATATATCTAAGTAACAGTCCTATAATTTACATTTAATGCAACCTTTCAGTTGACCAAAAGCCCACAACCTAAGCCCCCATCTCACAGCTGAGGACTTTCCCACATTTGTCAAGTCAGTGCCACTCGAAGATCAGCCAAAAGAAATCTTCCATTTAAAGCCTGGAGCGCCACATGACAATTTTCCTACCCATGGTGAAGAATCCAGTCATTACAGAGGTCATTTTGTTTGCTGTATGTTTAACAGTAGCTTGAGAAGGTACAACGTACTGTACATGTGCATTAAGACCATTAAGTGGGATGCGTCTCATAAAATAAAACATTTTCTCTTCATTACTGGTGTATATAAGGCAATACAGATACATGTTTTAGGTTGTTTTTAGCAAAATGTTGGTGGCTTCTATACTTGTGATTGTGATTTAATTTCAATGTCTGTGGTCTCTGTTGGAGCCAATCTTTCACAAGGAGCAAGTTCGTTTAAATGTAAATGGGGTCCTGTGGATGGAAAAAACTACCTACTTCATGTCTTTGGGGACCCACCCAAGCATTTGGTTTGGCCTTCCATGCATAAATAATAACAAGAAGGTATGCTGTCATTGCCTTGCTTGAAACACCAGAAGTGGTTTGGCACAGCAAAAACCAAAGCACTAAACTGAGACTGGTTTGGATAAATTTACAGTTCAGATCCTTATTCTGATTAAACTGCTTTAAAAAGAGAGAGAGAGAGAGAGAGAGAGTTATTTTGAGGACTTGTGGATTACAGGAACAGATGAAAACCAGCTAAAGTTAAGAACAAACCACACCTAAAAATATTCTAAAATAACAGGAAAGTTTGCAGTTTTGTTAACTTGAATGGATTTCCCCCCCGTAATTGTTTGTAGCATTTTGTAGAAACAGCAAGAGGATGTGGTGAAACTGGTAATATAATCAACATTCATTTTTCATCTTAAAATGCAGCTATTGCAGACTCAAGTTATTTAGCTTTTCTCTGAATGTGATACACACATGTCATACCTCGAAAACTTCTTTGTTGACTTCCGCAAAGTATATTTAATCATAGCAGAAAATTATTAATGTATATAATTTTTAGTCAGGAAAATCTTAAACTTCTTTTCAACTGTGCAAGTTAATAGATATACTTTTAAAAATTATTTAATTAAATGCATGTTTTTGCTTATCTCATTTATCAAGAATGTTGTATTCTGTTGCAGATGTTTCAATGCATGACACATAGGCCTGGAATTTCAGTGTGTGATACCTGAGGTGAAACTCACTCATGAAACTTTTAAATGCGTTATGCACTAGGAATATTAGAATTGAGTTCATTCCAGATTGTGTAATAAAGATCTGGTATTTACTCTTTTCAGAGATCTCTCTTTAGGATATTTGATAAGCATTTTTTTTATGAAGCAGCATTAGCTCAAGTCGAGTTAAATTTAAGCAATACAGGATTTGCTGTCTAGGGTAAGAAACAGGATATTAGTGTTTATGTTACTTAGCCACATTAGATGTAGCTGTGAATCAAATAAGTTTATCCTGGTGGCTTCAGAAACCTTAAATGTTCATCCATTGGTCTCTCTCTTCCTTTATTTCATTGAGCTGGCTAAGTAACAATAACTAGAGCTGTATGTTTACTTTTCATAAAGATTCCAGTGAAATAAATGCATTATAGATATACAGTGGCCAAGCTAATGTGTTTTTCTATCTGACATATTATTCACCATTGCAGGAAATATGTGTTGTGCTGTTTTTCATTATTCAGTTGCATTCCATACAGATGGATTTTCACAGAACCTCTTAAGTCTTCTAGATATATGTGCTGACAACCCCATATTGTTAGGATTAAAAAAAAAAATGGATCTCAAATACTGTCATGACAATTCAGAAGCAGAAGTTGCTTCCAAATAATTCTCCAATCAGAAACCTTGACAGCCTGTATGATACCTCAAAAACAGTCTTATTGGCTGCAATGTGGACAATTATTATTTAGAATGTATAAAATTATTTTAACAATATGTTTTTATTCACCTTTGTGCTTTGCAAGAATTGTCATGATTTATGAATTCATATGGGGGGGGAAGCCTCCTCCTGATAAATTAGACTTAACAAACTGATTTGAGAATAACAGTATAAATTATTATTATTGAAGCAGCTATTGATGAAAGAACATATTCTGTTGTTGGTGATAATAGTTTTTTAGAACTGTGTTGAATTTTTTGAAGGTACTTTTCTTGAAGCGGCAAAGAAATGACAATGTAGAAAATAATATTAATCTATAGATGACTGATTGCAAGACTGGACGCTATACTTTATTACAATATAAAGTCTCTTGAATAACGGTTCATGAAGAAAAGAGAGAGAATGCCCACACGTTTCCTACCCACTTAGAAGGCATGTTAGAACTAGAAGGTTTGATTTTGAATGTAGCCTCAGTAATCAACAAGCTCCTATTGGTTAGCCATACAGAAATGAATTAGTGTGATGCTTTCAAAACAGGAGTGCTTCATGTAAAGGATATGGTTGGCAAGCCAAAAATATGACCTTTTTTCAGTGCACCTGTAATTTAGTCTAGTGGCTTGGTAATACATTTGGTGAGCTCCTTTTAAAGGGAGTGTTACAAATCCACTTTATTTGAAAAATAAACTCTGTGTTTATTGCGGAGAGACCAGAAGGAAGGCGCTTGCCCACAAAAGTAGTGAAACTGCTATAATCTATTAATATAATTAATTAACAATTATTGGCCAAGGGTGTGCTGTGCCTGCAAGCTAAATTGTATCATCTCCCCCAACCATTACTCCCCCAAAGCACCGCCTCAGCATCCCTGACCAGGACAGAAAGAAGATTACTTACATATGTAGATGCAAAAGTGGCCCTTCTATGGCCAAACCTTCACATTCAGCTTATCCCTGTTAGTGAGGAGTGAATTCCCCCTTGGCTTGCAATCACACTAGTACTGGGAGGCCATAAAACCTGCCTTTGATGATCTAAATCTCAAACCAGAAAACCACAAATAGGTGGAATGATGGGATCAGTGAAGTCTAGCACAGGTCAGGAGATAGACCATTCTGTGGTTTCCAAGGGGATGGACTGGCTTGGGGTGGTGTGGGGTGGGGGGGGAGGGAGGATTTAAATTTGTCTCCCTCGGAACAGCCAGTTTGGTGCCAGTGGCTGCAGTATCTCCAGTATGGACTACTCGAACTGATTGATAAAAGGCAGGTATGTTCTCTTTGTCTCTTCTCTGACTGCACAGAAGCAAGCCTGGCTGAATTTTTCTAGACCCTACAGTAACAAATCTGTGTACTGTTTTTCTTTGTATTTACACTCCTGGATGCATGTTGTATGTTTTTTCTGCTGACCTTATTCAATTTTATTGTCAAGACATTTGGGCTAAATTACAACTGCATTGAAGGAAGGGACTCCTTTCTTGTAAGTGAAATAGTGGTACTAAAGTGAAATTTACAAGATTCCTATTTTATGAAGTTCTCAGGTGGCAAAATTCTTGTAAACTTTGCTTTTCTGTCACTGTAGTGGATTAAATAGATATGGTAGGGAAAAAGTTTTAAGTTTGTTTGTCCATATTTCAAAATGTCGAGTCATCACTTTTTCCTGTGTGTGACTTCCAGCCTTTTAAGCCTTTTAAATAAAATATTCTTTCATCATGAAACGTGAATAGTAACAAGTATACAGGATATTGATTCCCACAGACTCTTAGGGCCAGATGCTCGGCTGTACCACAGCTCTGCTCCGCACAGCTGAGGATGGGGGAGCAAAACTGGCTTTAAACCACTTCTCTGCTCCCCAGTGCCAAGGGCTCCTAGCATACATCCAGGGATCGCTAAAGTCCAGCATTCCAGTGATGTCCCTTCCCCTCCAGCCACGTCCCCCATCACTGAAGGTGGGGTGGAACTAACTAGTTACACTGGCTATGTTCCATTGGTGAGGAGATTCCTCTACTCCAGGGGCATTCCTGTGTAGCCAGTTAAATTGGCTTTTAGGCTACTGTGTGCTGCCAGAGCAGTGAGAAGCAACCTTATGAAATGCTGAGATCTGCCCCTTAGTCTCTCAGTTCATTAGAATGGGTTGGCACTTTGTGTGTGTCTTGTTAGTTTGGTACTCTGTATTACAAAGGGTTACAGTATTGCCTTCTTCCACGTACAATGCATCATTTGGACCCAGCAGTCACTAGCAGAGTTCTGCTTCATTCTTCATGACTGATTATTTGTCTTATTAAATTCTCTCCCAGTAAAGAAAAGTTTCTAAAACATTGTAACTGACAAAGTAGAACAGTTCATGCTACTAAGACTATATGCCATCCGTTCTAGCCTTTATTTGTATTATAGTACAAATAGTACGTATTCCATCATTATTACACATATTTTCATTGTGGAGTAAACAAACAGTAGAAGGAATATCAAATAGAGGGTTTAGGCAAACTACATTACATTAGGAAACAATAAAAAAGGGTTCAACAAAAGTTAAATGAAACAGTAGGGGTCCAAATGAGACTGTATGTTGCTGTACTGTAGCTTAGGTTAGTGCTTTCATTCTAAGTGCTATAAAATTATTTTAACTGCAGTTCTGCCTAAACAGAGATGGGGACCATTTATAAGGAAACAAGCTAATTACTGCTTTCCTATTATAAAAATCTTAAAATAATTATTAAACAATGTTTTCACACAGTTCATTTAAGGAATCAAAAAATTGCCCCAGTAAAAAGATTTTTTGCCACAATTTTTCTTCATTTTTTAAAAATGAACCTAATTGTCCAGTTTCACAACTTGTTCATTCCTCAGCTACTTTCCTCAGATGTCCGTAGCTGGAGGGAGAAAATGTAGATGGAGTACTGCAATAAAAAAGGTGGTTTTCCATGTGTTTGCAGTTTTCCTAAGACACCATCAAGTCAATCTTATCGTTTTAGTTTTGAGCACATATACAGTAATTCAAGTCTTCATGAATCGTGAGTCAGACCCCCAAAATCATGAGTTTGGCCTAAAAATAATGAGATTTTGGAAAAAAAAATGGGTTTGTTTTATTTGCTCTGGTTTTTGACCCATTAGAGTTTTCCGTATTCTATCCACAACCATGAGGACCAGAAATTTTGTTTTTGAAATGAAAACTAAGATTCTCACATAATCCCAACCTTCCGTGAGCTGAGGCTGTAAGGAAAATATGAAATATTGTGAGACTCATGATACAATTTCATGAGCTGGCAACACTGCATACATTTCTGTGTTACAAGCGGAGGCCCAGTCCTGCAACAATGATGCACATCTGGTACTTTACTCATAAGAGTTGCCCCAATGACTTCAGTGTTTACAGATCCAGATCTTGGCCTCTAATAAGGTTGCTTTGTACTCTTTGGGCCTGACTGACCAACAGGAGTTAAACCGATGTTAGCTGTGCAAACTATTCAGTACTAACTGCAGAAATCAGCCTTTGCTTGAGTTTGATCTGCAGCCATGCACCAACAGTGGTTCATTCAAAGTTTTTGTATGTGGAAGCTATCTTTAGAAGCATTTTGCAATTGTATTTCTTTGTTGTGTTTTGGTTTTGCTCTATCCAGAACTATAGCTTCAGTTCAGGCAGAGCTATGCAAGTGTAGTGAGATTGGAGAAACCAAATGGTATTTTTTCTGTAGCCCTCATTGGTTAAATCTGTTTTCATATGATCAATATGCCTAGTGCATCTGATCAGAAGCCATTTTCCTCTGGTTCCTCAAAAAGATACTACAGTTGATCTTTTAGATGTAACTATAAAATATATCCCCTCCCCAAACATAAATTCCAGTAGACCTAGTCCTGTTTCTGTCTTGTTCTGGCAGGCAGTGGCCTGGTATATTTGTTACCTGATAAAATGTTGTTGGGATCTGCTTTCATCTTATTTTATATCTGGGTTACATTGTAGCATCAGACTGAGATCCATAGAGCCCATGCCAAGGTCCTCTTTATTCACCTAGTGACTTACTTAATGCCGTGACAACAGAGATGACTTCCAAGAGCTGGTGGCAAGCACCAAGCTTCACATTTTTCTTGATTAAGGGTGACCCAGAGCTTCAGAACAAGGCAAGCTGGTTTGGCCAACTGTGGGTTGGTTTGTATCTCTATGGGCATGTGGATGGTGGGCAAACCACTGATTACAGCGGGAGTGGCTACAGGGTCTGCTAGGTGGCAAGAGCCAGTAGCAGCATGCCGCACTGTGCAAATGTGTCTCTGAAGTACACAAACTGCACTGATGATTTAAACAAGTAACTGTAGATGTAAGTGCACATCTCCTCAAGGAGCAGCTGCAGATGAAAAACCATCTTCCCTAACTCCAGCTAAGACAGGACGTGGTGATCTGACAAATTCCATTCTGTGCCTGATTGAATGGGTTCTGAACACCACATTATTTTTACCTGTAGTCCAAGATGGCTACTAGTCTGTATAATGACCTTGGCTAGAGAGTCTTTTCTCTGTTATATGATTATTTGAGAATGTAGCTAGGGTGGTGCTCTATGATGATGCTGGTATCAGTCAACTATCCATCTTGAAATCAGTTAGAACTGCCGGGTGCTCAGCATTTTTGAAAATCACGTATTTAGGTATCTAAATATGGATTTAGGATCATAAATTTACGTTCCTCATTTTGAAAATCTTAGCTAAAAGCTAGGTCTCTGATTTCACAATTAGCTGCCCGATTGCCTTTGTGCAAACAAGGAATTTTACATTCCCACGAACTTGTACTGTTTGAGTGTTTTGGCTTGTGATTCACATATGAACTGGACCAATAAGAACATTTGTATTGAATGCGATGCAAGCCAGAGTTGGGAGGGTTCACACAGCTCCCTGGTGAAAAAAAATCAGGCAGTTATGGCTAAGCCCTAATATCAGATAAGGTGGCTGTGAAATAGAATACCTCGCTTCCAATCCTGACGCAGGAGACATTTGGCTGGGGTAGGGGGGAGGACTGAGGGCATACCTCTCAACCTTCCAATCTGCCAGTGTGTGACACAAGCTATCCAAACATGATAAACAACTAAAATGTGGAACACTTGGGTTCTGTTGTGACTTGTACCATAACTAGCAGATTGCAATGTTTGGTTTATCCATAGAACCAGTTTTTAGGGATGTTTCTTCACTCAGTGAAGCAAATAAATATGTTCCAGATGTGGGAGGGGAAGAATTTCTGAAGAAGTCTGAATTTCTCAAGGGGTGCCAGAGGAAGGAGAGTTTAGAAATGAAGGTGTGGTCCCTGTTGACAGTTAATACAGATTACTTTACCCCACCTCTACCAAACAATACAATTCATTCAATCTGCCCCATCCTGGCCCTAGCCCTCCATATGCTTTCCTCAAGGCTGTCCTTTCATCTGTTGCTCAGGAAAATCTTGCTCCTCTCTTCCATTCCCCAATAAGGAGCAGAGCCAGCCATTTTCATGGAGGGGAGAAAGGAGGTCAGAGGGAGCAGGCCAGGCCAGTGCATTCTTCACAGGGAGAGAAGGGAAGGAGGGAATGGAGGCTCCCAGCTTGTGAAAAGCCCAACAGCTTAGGGTGTGCTTAACTTACTCCTCCCCTCTCCACCTTCCTGTGAATGGCTTGCACACCTTGTGGCCCCCCACCAGTGGCTCTGGCCCTCAGCTCCCCACAGGTTCCCTGGCACAGTGGCTCCAAGCCCCCAGGCTTTGCAGAAAAGGTAGCCTAGGGTCAGTTACACCTAGCCGCAGGTAGAACAACATGCATCCCTGGCAGCTTCTCCTCCTAGACCACTCAGTTACCTCTCCAAGTGCAGCCCCCAGAGGCACAGAAAGGGTTTTGCTGTGTCCGGGATGTTACAGAGGCAGATGAGTTCCCCTCCCTTTTAGAAGGGGAAAGTGTTTATGTGGAGGAATGTGGTCCTGTGATAACTGTGTGTATGACAGCAGGGTAAACCCCTGAATTAATTTGCCTACTGGTTCCAAGGGTGTAAGATCATCACGTAAATAACTTTTTTAGAGAGAGATGGAGCCACGTGATTGTGGTATCTGTGAATACCAATGACACGAGGCACTGTAGAAGAGAGAAATAGAAATATAGATAATTAAGAAGTATGCTTAAATCCAGAACCTCTGCAGCAGCCCTCTCTTAAATACTGTTGATTCGAAGCATAGGGACAGCTCACAAGTATTTAAGAGTTTCAGTGTGCTGCTGAGATGGTGTAAAGAGGAGAGGTTAAGGCACTGAGAAAAGAGAGTTTATAGACAAAGGATGGTCTCCACTTCAACAAAAATGGAATCAGACTGCTAATGAGGAAAATTAAGGTGTGGGGGGATTATTTAAACTACAGCTAGAGCTGGGAAAAGGAGCATTCAGATCAGCAAATCAAGCTTGCTATGTACTGCAGATGTACAAATAGAATTCATAGTAGGACTCAAGACAATTGAACTGGGAAAAGGGAAAGTGGAGGATAAGGAAAGCATCTAATATGTTACTGTTTCAATGAAAAGAGGTATATAAGCCTCTATAACATTTACGAATGCCTGTCTGCTATCCTGATACACAAAGCTTAAAAGCAAAATTGGGTGAGCTGGTATGTTTGGAATTGGGAGAAATCCTAGACATAACTGGCATTTTTCAAACACATTGTGATGAGAATCCACCTATGCAATCAGCACTATTTCTGTATTTGTAAAGCAAACATCTCTGTGTTATCTGGGCACTAATTGATATTGCCTGCTTTCAAAACCTGCCATCTGAAACTCAGCAGCCAACCTGAGGCTCAAATCTCAGGAATAATCAATGGAACACTCTAATTCCTAGCTATAAACGGCACAGCAAAGATAGATTAGGCTTTAGAGGTAGAAGTGTAGCACTATACAGGAAGGATTCCATTGAGTCTGTTGTAAGAGAACTTTTGGATGATGAGGTAGAATGTATATGATACAAATTCCAAGCACAAGAATGCAAATAAATAGTGAGGCCATACTTCGAGCAGTGATGGGGACATCTCAGAAGGTTCCATTTAAATAATCACCCAGATGTTTGGATGCTTACCCAAATTATTTGCAATTGTGATGGGTCTGTCTCTTTGCTCCTTTCCTTTCCTAATGCTCTCTAATTTTTTATAGGAGAGTTTTCCTCCTTCCCTCTGGAGGCAGCAGCAGTGCCTGGCCTTGTGTACACTTCTGCTATGCCTGAGTCAGTATGCCCAGTTTCAGTATGGTTGTTCTGACCCGTTACAGTTCAAAGATTAACAGCAATTGGTCCTGCAAGTATTACAAATTGTAATCATGTTGTATCTGGGTTAGGTATGACTATTACAGGAGTTTTCTTGATGGGAAGCATCTATGGTAAAGATGGTTACACACATACAGTTATTACAGCCTTGTTTGAGTGGCTGGATAGAGGACTCTGCACTGTCTTCATAAAAGAACCGCAGAGCCCATGTGATCTAAGTATCCAGCCAAAGCAGCTCAAATTTTGAATTGTGAGCACTGAATACTTTAAGCCATACTTGCTGTGAACCGTTTGCAAACAGTCCATAATCTGCTGTATGTTGACATAAAACATTTGTGAAATAATTCTGAACAAGCAAACTTGTGAAAATACTTCTGTGCCCACATAGTTCAAAAAGAAACAAACACAAAAATGGGATCTAAATTCAGTTATTCACTGCAAATAGTTCATCCAGTTCTGCAGGTGACACTGAACATCAAGAAATGGAAATTATAAAGATGGAGACAAGTAGCTGGATTATATGACGAGGTGTAGTATGAGAATGTATTCAGGTCAAAAAAAGTATCCGTTAAAAATGGAAATCTAGCCCAAGTGATGTTAATAGAACTGAACATAAAGGTTGGCTAAGAGGAACAAATAAGGGAAGATGAATAGTAAAGACAAATAGCAATTATTTAACTATTACAGAAATAGAAAGCCTGGAGGGGAGTCACTAGGTCTGCTAGATCAACATAGTGTACAGGAGTCAATCAGAGCGGACCAGGAAATAGCAGAGTCACTATTTTGTGTTGGTTTTCATCAAAAGATAACTGCAGGAGAAATATTCTTTATACATTATTTCAGGGAGATATTGTTAGCGAGAGAGAGAGATCCAAAAAGAGATGAAGGGAGAAAATCAGAAAGTTAAATCATGAGTCCTGAATGGCATACTTCGGAGAGTTCTGAATGAACTGCTAAATGAAAAATCTGTAATGTGTCATTTTAATTAATCTATATAAGATGAGTGAGGAGTGGTAAACATTGTGAACTCCTCTTTAGAAATGGTTCTAAGGATGATTCTGGAAATTTCAGAAGATAGTTCTAACTAGCAATTGTTTGATGTAATATAGCAGGAAGGAGCGAGCTTGGTTTCTCTAAGATTAAATTGTGCCTTGCTAAAGTGTTGGAAAGAGTTAACAAAATAGTGGATAATGAACAATTGGAAGATATAATTTATATAAACTTTAGAGTCTGTTAAGGAGCCATGATAACTATGAAGTGGCAGGTAAAGGATTAAAAGCTGGTTGTGAGATAGGAAACAGAGTAGAAATAAATAATCAGTTCTCAGCATGGAAAGAGGTTAAAAGTAGGGTGTTCCAGAGATCAGCACTAGAAAAAATGGTGTTCAATATATTTATTAACAACCTAGAACAATGGATAAATTGTGAAGCAGCAGCATTTGCTGCCCAAATAAAATTGTTTAGGATAATCAAATCTAGGGAAGATTTTCCAGGAAGGACCTGGTAAATGGGCAATGGAATGGTAAATGAAGTTCAGCATAGACTAGTATAAGATCATCTGCATTGGAACAAACAATTGAAACTACTTATGTACACTGAACTCTGATTTAACCTGATGCAACTTTTCAAGAAACCTATGGAAATATCATGTACATCTCCATGAAGACATCTGCTTCACGTGCAGTGGTATTCAAAAAGAAAATATATGGCTAAGCAATATTCATTAGATAGGGGATAATAGAAAATACTATGGTGACAAAGGTAGTATAAGTAGGGTCCTACCAAATTCAAGGCCATGAAAAACATGTCACGGACACTGAAATCTGGTCTACTCCTGTGAAATCTGGTCTTTTGTGTGCTTTTACCCTATACTATACAGATTTCACAGGGAAGACCAGCGTTTCTCAAATTGGGGGTCTTGACCCAAAAGGGAGTTGCGGAGTGGGGGTGGGGGTCACAGTATTGTTGCCCTTATTTCTGTGCTGCCTTCAGAGCTGGGTGGCTGGAGAGCAGCAGCTGTTGGCCGGGCGCCCAGCTCTGAAGGTGGTGCCCCGCCAGCAGCAGTGCAGAAGTGAGGGTGGCAGTACCAAACCACACCATCCTTCCTCCTGTGCTGCTGCCTTCAGAGCTGGGGGGCCGGAGAGTGGCGGCTGCTGACTGAGGGTCCAGCTCTACAGGCAGAAGTGAGGGTGGCAATACCATACCAGGCCATCCTTACTTCTGCGCTGCTGCTGGCGGCGGCGCTGCCTTCAGAGCTGGGCTCCCGGCCAGCAGCCGCCGCTCTTCAGCTGCCCAGCACTGCCGCCAGCAGTAGCTGTGCAGAAGTAAGGGCAGCAGTACCGCAACCCCCCCCCCCAACAATAATTTTGCAACCCCCACAACAACTCCTTTTTGGGTCAGGACCCCTACAGTTACAACACTATGAAATTTTAGATTTAAGTAGCTGAAATCGTGAAATTTACCATTTTTAGAATCCTATGACCATGAAATTGACTAAAATGGACCATGAATTTGGTGGGGCCCTAAGTATAAGAATCTATAGAATAGACATAATAGCTTTATTTTTTTAAAGTAGTACATGTTCACCTTTAATATGGCATTCAGCCTTGGTGACTTCATCTCAAGTAGAATCTTTAAAAAATAGCATCCAGAGAAGATCAACAAAAATTACAAGAAACAGGGGGCAGAAGAAACAGTTTACATATGAGGAGATATACTCCAGGTATATAAAATAATGAATGGTATTGAGAAGACATACCAGTGGCTCCTATTTATTCTTTTCAATAAGACAAGAACAAGCACATAATAGGAGCCTGATACAAAGATCATTGAAGTCCAGGGAAGACTCCTATGAACTTCAGTGGGCCTTGGATAAGGTCCCAAATGATGGATAATGGTTAATAACACAGTGTATGGGAGGCAAGCTTTTTTATTTTAAATAGCCTTGATATGGTTTTATTAGTCCTTATGGCAGAAAACACTAACACTCTCCATACCCTAAGCTGATGGGAGAAACAGCAGATTCTGTGAACCGTAATGGCAGCCAAAAGACAAATACAGATGAACTGGAAAAGTAAAACTACTCTCAACATAGATTCATGCTTCAGTGCCTTTTTGGAAGTGGCCAAAAGTGGCTCTGCTTTTGCATAATAAATGATTAACTGTACATCTCTAATCACATCTGGAAAACATTGTTGGTGTTGCATTCTGAACAGCTGACATTCTCTGTTAATGGTTTTTGTCTTTATAAACTGCTTTTTGCTTCTTGCAAAACATTTGATGAAATATCAACATAAAAACAAAACAGCAAAATTATCCAATTTTATTGAAAAGCAGTTTAAACTAGAATTAACTTAGCCAATAAAATGTTCACACATTTACCACACTCATTACCAGACATGATACCTCTCCCAAATCAATTCTCAGAATGGGGGAGGGAGAGTAGAGAGTATTTCATCCAACTGAGCAGCTGCCAGAGTGAAAAAGGCACTTCTGCATCTTTACTTCTCCCGAGGACATTCCCTCTCCCTGCCCATCACCTGGAGGTGGAGCCTGTGGTGGTAAACATTGTAAAAACAAACCAAAACTTGGACAGATATGACTACACTGCTACGGTGAATCTCCTCTATCTTCCAGCTGCAGGGAGAGAGAAAATACTCTTCCTTGACAACAGCAAAGAGTGGGAAAGGGAAACAGAACAGAAGAGAGACCGCTCCATTGATCTCCCAGGAGTCAGGAGGAAGAGACAGAGTGGGGGCAAGTGTGAAATGCTGAAAATATGGGTGCAGTAAATGGGTAACATGGTGTGACATTAGTTGGCAGAGTGCCACCACCAGATCCTCCTTTGATGAACAGATAGTGCCCACACTGGCAATAAGGTGATTAAAAGAGGCAGATAACCTTCTCATTGTCAGCGTAGGACCTAAGGACCCCATTGGCTCCTGCCCACTTCACAGTCAGCCGGCATGGAGAGGGGAGTTGATAGGAGGAGACCTAACCTAGTTCAGGGCTGACAGGAAGGAGAGCAGAGCAGTGCTTTGCTTCTCTTGATGGGAGAGAAGGCTGATTGCAGCTCAAAGGCTAAGCTAGCTTGCTGGCTGGATAAGCCCCTGCTACAACGGACGACCAGATCCCAGGGGATTGGTAGACGCACACACTGTTTGGGAGACAAGCCCTAAATAGAAAAGTGGACAACCCTGTTTTGAGTTGTGTGGTGTTTGTGGTTCCTGATTTCCTGTGGACCTTATCATCCCAGAAGGGGTAGGAATGTGCCTTGGCCAAAGGGGCAAAGCACTGCTACCTCAGACCTCTCAGAGTGAATGATGTGCTGGTGGAGACCCGCAACTGGGTGAGTTCTACCCTCATGGGCCACAAGAGGACACTGCAGATGCAGTGCAGTCACAAACTTGGTGGAGAATGTGGGCAGAGATCTAGCCCATTCAGAAGGGAGCAGGTCAGGACTACTAAAAAAAACACCTAAGGAAGTGACTATACCACCGTATGGGTGGAGCAACTACTGAAATCGATGGCATTGCAGAATGCCATCTCTAACAGCAGCAACACAGCTCCTACAGCAGATGGCTTCCCACCAGCAGCAGCTGACAGGAGACTTAACCACAGCATCTGGTGCAACAGGTTGGTATCCTGTTACAACATCCTGCAATAGCTAAGCCTTCCACCATGGACCCGTTGGGGGCCTCAGTGCCCATCAGACCCATGAATATGGGGCCTGAAAATGATCCACCTGCCTTTCCTGAAACTTTTGACTGCAGAGACATGAAGAGCGGGACCCCCTGGGATCAAGGTGTCTGCTCCAGGTGATGGGAAACCTGGCTAGAGTGTGTGTGTGGGGGGAGGGGGCTTGGCAGGGGTTGACATCCTGAAGATATCCTCCCAGGTCCTCCTTTGCCAGGGTACAAGAGGCATGGAAAGTTGGGGGGGGTCAAGGACAGCTTGGAGTAGGAATTGGGTCTGCTGGGTGGGACTCAGCTCAAGAATCCACATTCTAAAAGGGGAACAACCTGGGGTTCAGAACAGGGAGGGCCCCACAGAAGGGTCATAGAATCATAGAATATCAGGGTTGGAAGGGACCTCAGGAGGTCATCTAGTCCAACCCCCTGCTCAAAGCAGGACCAATCCCCAACTAAATCAGCCCAGGTCAACCCAGGGGCTGGGGGTAGGTCCCGATACCAGCTACCAGGCTCAGGACATTTGGTTTGCATGTGGCCATCCAAGGCACAGGTAAGACTATCTGTTCATGAAATCTGGTTATGGGCAATTCAGACAATCCAAGAAGTTTTTGGAAAGTGTAGGGGACAATTTCTTGGTGCAAGTGCTGGAGGAACCAACTAGTGGCAGAGCTCTTCTTGACCTGCTGCTCACAAACCGGGAAGTAGGGGAAGAAAAGGTGGATGGGAACCTGGGAGGCAGACACCATGAGATGGTAGAGTTCAGGATCCTGACACAAGGAAGAAAAGAGAGCAGCAGAATATGGATCCTGGACTTCAGAAAAGCAGACTTTGGCTCCCCCAGGGCAGGATGGGCAGGATGCCCTGGGAAAATAACATGAGGGGGAAAGGAGTCCAGGAGAACTGACTGTATTTTAAAGAATCCTTATTGAGGTTACAGGAACAAACCATCCCGATGTGTAGAAAGAATAGTAAATATGGCAGGCGACCAGCTTGGCTTAACAGTGAAATCCTTGCTGATCTTAAACACAAAAAAGAAGCTTACAAGAAGTGGAAGATTGGACAAATGACCAGGGAGGAGTATACAAATATTGCTCAGGCATGCAGGAGTGAAATCAGGAAGGCCAAATCACACTTGGAGTTCCAGCTAGCAAGAGGTGTTAAGAGTAACAAGAAGGGTTTCTTCAGGTATGTTAGCAACAAGAAGAAAGTCAAGGAAAGTGTGGGCCCCTTACTGAATGAGGGAGGCAACCTAGTGACAGAGGATGTGGAAAAAGCTAATGTACTCCATGCTTTTTTTGCCTCTGTCTTCACGAACAAATTCAGCTCCCAGACTACTGCATTGGGCAGCACAGCATGGGGAGGAGCGGACTAGCCCTCTGTGGAGAAAGAAGTGGTTTGGGACTATTTAGAAAAGCTGGACGAGCACAACTCCATGGGGCCGGATGCGTTGCATCCGAGAGTGCTAAAGGAGTTGGTGGATGTGATTGCAGAGCCATTGGCCATTATCTTTGAAAACTCATGGCGATCGGGGGAGGTCCCGGACGACTGGAAAAAGGCTAATGTAGTGCCCATCTTTAAAAAAGGGAAGGAGGAGGATCCGGGGAACTACAGGCCAGTCAGCCTCACCTCAGTCCCTGGAAAAATCATGGAGCAGGTCCTCAAGGAATCAATTCTGAAGCACTTAGAGGAGAGGAAAGTGATTAGGAACAGTCAGCATGGATTCACCAAGGGCAAGTCATGCCTGACTAACCTAATTGCCTTCTATGACGAGATAACTGGCTCTGTGGATAAGGGGAAAGCAGTGGACGTGTTATTCCTTGACTTTAGCAAAGCTTTTGATAAGGTCTCCCACAGTGTTCTTGCCAGCAAGTTAAAGAAGTATGGGCTGGATGAATGGACGATAAGGTGGATAGAAAGCTGGCTAGATCGTCGGGCTCAACGGGTAGTGATCAATGGCTCCATGTCTAGTTGGCAGCCGGTATCAAGCGTAGTGCCCCAAGGTTTTAGTCCTGGGGCCGGTTTTGTTCAATATCTTCATTAATGATCTGGAGGATGGCGTAGACTGCACCCTTAGCAAGTTTGCAGATGACACTAAACTGGGAGGAGTGGTAGATACGCTGGAGGGTAGGGATAGGATACAGAGGGACCTAGACAAATTAGAGGATTGGGCCAAAAGAAATCTGATGAGGTTCAACAAGGACAAATGCAGAGTCCTGCACTTAGGATGGAAGAATCCCACGCACTGCTACAGACTAGGGACCGAATGGCTAGGCAGCAGTTCTGCAGAAAAGGACCTAGGGGTTACAATGGAGGAGAAGCTGGATATGAGTCAACAGTGTGTCCTTGTTGCCAAGAAGGCTAACGGCATTTGGGGCTGTATAAGTAGGGGCATTGCCAGCAGATCGAGGGACGTGATCGTTCCCCTCTATTCGACATTGGTGAGGCCTCATCTGGAGTACTGTGTCCAGTTTTGGGCCCCACTCTACAAGAAGGATGTGGAAAAATTGGAAAGCATCCAGCGGAGGGCAACAAAAATGATTAGGGGACTGGAACACGTGACTTATGAGGAGAGGCTGCAGGAACTGGGATTGTTTAGTCTGCAGAAGAGAAGAATGAGGGGGATTTGATAGCTGCTTTCAACTACCTGAAAGGGGGTTCTAAAGAGGATGGATCTAGACTGTTCTCAGTGGTACCAGATGACAGAACAAGGAGTAATGGTCTCAAGTTGCAGTGTGGGAAGTTTAGGTTGGATGTTAGGAAAAACTTTTTCACTAGGAGGGTGGTGAAGCACTGGAATGCGTTACCTAGGGACGTGGTAGAATCTCCTTCCTTGGAGGTTTTTAAGGTTAGGCTTGACAAAGTCCTGGTTGGGATGGTTTAGTTGGGGATTGGTCCTGCTTTGAGCAGGGGGTTGGACTAGATGACCTCCTGAGGTCTCTTCCAACCCTGATATTCTATGATTCTAAGTCTGGATTGCACAGGCCCTAGCATGATTGCTGGGGCCAGCTAAAGCTGTACCTGTTAAAGGAAATGGGATAGAAGTAATGGGACTAGTAGACTTGGGGTGTTGCCACACCCTTGTGAGGGAATCTTTGGTACTGACTCCAGGGCCTTTCCAGGGCACATGGTGTGTGCCGAGGTTTGTAAAGCCATATTCCAACACATAAATTCAGCTGACTTTCGGGGAAAATACAAGGTCCCTAATGGTCAGCTTGGCTGCATCTCTCACCTACTCAGTCACTTTAGCCTGAACCTGGAAATATTTTGGGGACCTCCTAGATAAATTTTCAAGACCTCTACAAAATATGGGGGCACTAATACCAGCTTCCCCAGAGCTGAAGGCTCAGTATTCAATAGACCGTGCTGGCATAGGGGAGGTAGCTGGGCCATATAGAGGGAGTTCCAGGAAAGTAGAGGCTTCATTAGTAGTACCCTAGTCTCACACAAAGACATGGGTTGCCCCCTTAGAAAACCTGATCTGTATATCAGATTCGAGTAACTTTGTTGAAGAGCAAAAGAGAGATGAGACTTTAAGCCGGGACTATGACAAGCAGCCATTGTTAATAGGGAGATAGTGGACCCCCAGCATACGGAGATATTTCCCCATTTGAATCCAGGGCAAATGGTCATTCCTCCTGGAGAAGAACCGCAAAACAGGGAAGGTCCAAATCCAACTCCTGGTTCCCCAACCCTACCACAGGTAAATCTGGTGTTTGGCCCTTGCAGGACCATTTGCTGTGCTCTTGGGCAGGGAAGAGAACCTAGTTTGGATCCTGGTCTGATTTTTCTGGTTTGGGGTGTGTAAGGAGATCCCAGACTTCTGAGCCTCATGCCCTGAATGCCAATGAGATGCATCCCAAGGACTGGTGAAGGCTCCACTGGTCCCTCTCCTTTTGGTCAATACCCCATTTGAGAGGATTGGAAACGGACCTTTTAGACCACTTGAGAAAAGTGCAGCCGTGTATATCCTTGTAATTGTGGATTATGCCACAAAATATCATAAATGCAAATGTAATAGCAATGAAATTAATGAAGATCTTTCCCCCCAGTAGGGGTGCCTGGGGAGATTCTGATAGACAAGATACTAAAGGAGTTGTACAGACTACTGAAGATCAAGTCTCTCCAAACTTCCACTTCCCATGCCCAAACAGATAGGTTGGTAGAGTGCTTCAATGAGACACTAAAAAAATATGTTAAAGAAGTTTGTTGCTACAGACTGTCTTCACTACGGTCCTTTGCCCTCCCTCCCCATCACACCTTTGCAGTGCAGGAGGTGCTGCAGTAATCCACAAACTTCTTCCAGCCTGAACTGTTGTATGGGAAACAACCTTAGTGGATTCTGGACTTAGTACAGGTTGTGCTATAAGTCCTCACCCTTCACCAGAGGCTAGTCGCCTTAGGCATCTTACAAGGGAGAATCTCCTGAATACCCGGAGTGCCCAAGAGACGGCCTGCAACAAAGGGACACACCTCTGAGTGTTCAGACCCAGGGGTCAAGTGCTCTTGTTACTTTCTAGTTTGGAGACAAATTTTTTGGCCCACTAGCAGGGTCTTATGAAATTATTCAGCAGGTAGGACTATTAAATTATGACATTAGACAGCCTGACAACAGAAAAACAACAAATTTACCATATCAATCACTTAAAGCCATAGAAAGTCCAGGAGGGCCTATTTTTAGCTTGCTACCCTCCAAAATCAGAATTAGGGCCAAGGAAAACCATTATCTCATCCCTGGGATGGTTTTTTATTGGAAAAAAATCTCTTGCCAGAACAGAAAGTCCAGGCCCAACAACTGGTAGCTTCATTCTTGACAACATTTTCTGCCTGGTTGGGGCAAACCCACCTCACCTCCCACCACATCCAAACTGAGTCTGGACAATGCGTCCAGGAGACTCCACAGCCTCTTCAATCCATGTTGAACCTTGGAATGACTGAGGAGTCCTATAGGGAATGAAGGAGTCCAATCATATTGATCCCTAAGCTGGATGGGAACACCCAATTTTGCATAGACTTTAGAAAAGTCCATGCCATCTCAAAGTTTGATGCATACCCATGTTGCATGTTGATGAGCTACTGCATCGGTTGGGCAAGGCTGAATACATTAACACCCTCTTGCAAAGGGATACTGGCAAATCCCACTCACTCTGGAGTCCCTAGAAAAAACAATCTTTGCCACTTCCTAGGACCTGTTTAGTTCCAGACCATGCCATTTGGCCTATATGGGGCTCCAGCAACATTCTAATGGCTAACAAATCAAGTCCTCTGTCCCCACAGCAGTTACACTGTGCTTACTTCAGTGATGTTTTGGTCTATATCTGGAACTGGGAAAACTACATGAAGCAGGTAGTTCCTGTACTCCAGTCCCTCAAAAAGGCTGGACTAGTGGCAAACCCCAGACAATGCCACAGAGGCAAAGATGAATTACTTACCTAGGGTATACCTTGTGAAAGGGCTACGTATGACCTCTTGTAGATAAGGTCCAAGCCTTGAAGGATCTGCCCACGATGACTTCAAAAACACCCGTTTTGGGAACTGGTGGGATACTACTTCAGGTTTGAATTGGGATTTTCATCTATTGTGACACTTCTCACTTATCTGCTCAAGGACAGCAGCCTCAGAAAGATGTGTTGGATGGAAGCCTGTAAGAAGGCCTTTCAAACATTAAAGTCTCACCTCTGTTGGGAGCCCACTTTATACAGCCTGAACTTCATCAAAGAATCCCTCCTACAAACTGATGCTTCTGAAGTTGGGTTGACGGTTGTCTTCTCCTAGGTGGTCTTTGTCGAGGAACATCCCATTCTCTTCCTGAGCTGCAAATTGTTCCCAAGAGAATTGTCCCTGTTATTAAAAAAAACAACAACAACAAAAGAGGGCATAGTAGTGAAATAGGCCATGGAAGCACTCTGATATTAACTTTTAGGCAATTAATTCACTCTGATCACAAATCATGCTACTGTATGATGGCTCCATGCTATGAAAGATACCAACCGCTGACTCCTGAGGTGGTACCTGTATCCCCATCCCTTCTTGTCCCATGTCCAGCAGAGGGCTGGGAGTGCTCACCTAAATGCATACTTTTTCTCTTGTGGTGGAGGATGATTGGTGGGGGAGAGTGGTGCCCCAAGCAGCATCCTGAGGAGGAGGGTGATGTGATGGGATAGGTAGGCCTCATACAGGCAATAAGGTGATTAATGAGGCAGATAGACCCCATACTGATAATGAAAAGGTTAAGAAGAAGAACCTATGTACTCAGCTGGTCCCTGCCCTACTACACATGCAGCAAATGTCAAGTGTGGTGAGAGGAGTTAGAAAGAGGAGATCTAGCCCAGGTCAGGACTAACCAGGAAGGAGAACAGAGTTCTGCTTCTCTTGATGGGAGAGAAGCGTGGTTGCAGCCCAGAGATACAGGTAGCTTGTTGACTGGATAAGCACATGCTACAAGGGACAGTGAGACACTGGTACTGGAAGAAGTATGGAGTGTCTGGAGACAAACCCTGAATAGAAGCGTGGTTTCCACTGAAGGTTAGTTGGACGATCCTGGTTTTAGAATCATGGAAAATTAGGGTTTTACGAGACCTCAGGAGGTCATCTAGTCCAACCCCCTGCTCAAAGCTGGACCAGCACCAACCAAATCATCCCAGCCAGGGCTTTATCAAGCAGGGCCTTAAAAACCTCTAAGGATGGAGATTCCACCACCTCCCTAGGTAACGCATTCCAGTGCTTCACCACCCTCCTACTGAAATAGTGTTTCCTAATATCCAACCTAGACCTCTTCCACTGCAACTTGAGACTATTGATCCTTGTTCTGTCACTTGCCACCACTGAGAACAGCCTAGCTCCATCTTCTTTGGAACCCCCCTTCAGGTAGTTGAAGGCTGCTATCAAATCCCCCCTCACTCTTCTCTTCTGCAGACTAAACAAGCCCAGTTCCCCCAGCCTCTCCTCCTAAGTCATGTGCCCCAGTCCCATGATCATTTTCGTTGCCCTCCACAAACTCTTTCCAATTTGTTCACATCCTTTAGTTGTGGGTTTTTTGGTTCCTGATTTTGTTTGGACCTTAACACATCAGAAGGGGTAGGACTGAAATGTGCCTTCATAAGAGGGCAAAGCACCACTACCTTGGACCTTATAGAGAGAGCTACGTACTGGTGGAGACCCGCAGCTGGGGTGAGTTATGCCCTGACAGGCCATAAGGGGTCACTGCAAGGTGGGTCACACCTCCATTCCACCACAATTTAAATAAAATGAGCTTAGCACCTCTCAAATAGCCAAGTACCTCAAAACAAAATGGTGCAACACGGAGGGCACTTTGACACCTGCTGTACCATTTCGTCTCCATGACAGCCACTACTTTATTATAATATCGTTTTCAAAAATACCCTCCATAGCAGTACTTCTAGACATGGCAAAGCAGTTATGAAAACAAAGTAGCTAATTGACTAGTACTATTAGGTGATACCCAGAAACATTGTCTTTGAGAGTAAAGACCTTTGAGGATGACCTTAAAGAGCAGTTGGGAGTGACTACAGATAATTTCCAGGTAGCTCATCTTCTGTAAAAATATAGTATCGGGCAAATGTAATGTCAGATTGTTTGTTAAAATGTCTGTTTGGTAATCTGTGATGTGTATGGTATATATGGAGCTATTCAGCACTGATGATGGATTCCCCCTGGACTGAATCCAATGGAATTACTAGGGTAAATAATTCTTGAACATTAAATTATCATGAGCTATACAGATTTGTAAAGTATATGTTAAAATGTCAGGTAATACCGTCCCCTTGCTTAGGTATTCTTTTCCCATAAATATTTTCTATTGTAAGTAGCCATAGTCTACTTGAATGTTAAAAACAAACAGAACAAAACACGTGTGGGTAAAATCCTGGCCCCTGCAGAAGTTAATGGCAAAACTCACATTGAATTCAGTGGGACTGGAATTTCACCCTGTGATTTTTTTCTTGTCAAAATGCTTGCTTATGGCTAAATCCTGCAAACCCTTACCCATGGGAATGGCCTCATTGATGTGACTTCTTGCCTGAGTTGGGGTTTGTAGGATCAGGCTCTGGGTCTGTTCTGACATGTTGAGTTAGAAATTGGAGACAAAATGCTGGAAGAGTTGGGACTTGAAGGACTAGGAGCCTTCTTTACAACAGATACCTGCTTCTTATTAGTCTGTCAGGCACAGACTAGCCTGACTGAAAAACTGTAAGTTGATTGTTTCTCTGCATTTTCCATCTGAGGTCCAAGATGAGGAAATTATAAACAATGTACTTGAAAACAAAGGAGAACAACCGCTATATAAAATACAGCTAAAATCTTGAACCAGCTCATTGACCCAAAAAGCTAACCATTCTAGTCCCAATTTGGCAGGTTTAAGGATCCCAGGAAATACACATATTTGTGAGGATGTTTGTATGAATAAAACTGCAGTAAGAGAGTCAGGGGAACTTGTCTCCTAGTTAATTGTTTTGGAAATATCTGCTAAATTAATGCAATTACTGTAACCTAGATGCAAAAACAAAACAAAACAAAAACCTCTTCCTTAACTTACATTTCATTTCTCTTAGATACCATATGTATTTTTCCTCTTTATCCATGGTTGTTTTCCCTTCTTTCACCTCACTTCTCTTTCCCTGCATTATATACTGTCCTTTCTTCTCTCTCCCCTACCTCCTATTCTCTCTCTCTCTCTCTCTTCTTTCCATCCCTTTAACTTCTTCCTCTTTCCAAACCCCTGTTAATTTGTGTTTTCTCCCACTTGGACCTGCTATTCAGAGGTGCTGAGCACCAACAACACCCTTTGACTTCTATTGAAGTTTTGGGTGTTAAGCATATTAAATATCTGACCCCTAATAAATGTCTAAACTACCCCATAAACTTGTCTTCTTCTCAAAGCCAGATTAATTTATCCCTTGCTGAGCATCATATTAAATGCACTTATGTCAGCCACCATCCCACTCAACCACAAACAACTTTCTTCATCTTGCCCCCTTCCCGGAATTTCTCATCCACAACCATTCAGTCACCCATTCTTAGTAAATCACTCACAATTGACCCAGAAGAAATAGAGGAGCCAAGGCTTGAAGAGGAGCCTTTAGCTGTTGGTTGGTGGGTGGATGGAGTTAAAGAAAGCTCCCAACAGCTTGAAAGAGAGCTATACCACTGGCCAGGATTGGAGACAGGAAACTCACTCTGCTGATCCATAGAGGAGGCTCCTTCTGTTGACTAATAGGGGAAAAAAGGAAGTGACCTGAATACCTGGTCAGAATGGCATCCTCAAATCACAGGAGAGAAGATTGTGTCAGCCACACCCTGACCTGCTCCAACTATGGAAGCCAGCTGGGTCTCCAGCCCCATCCTTAACGGTGTCATTGTGCTGCCGTGGATCGAGGGAACTCTTAGCCCATTTGTTCCTCCATTTACCATCTCCAACAAGCCATGCAATGCCAAGGCCTGAATAGCAATATCTGTGCAGTTTTATTATGCATATGTAGTATTCAGCTTTGTCTGGTTAAGGCCTTGATCATGCAAGTGGATCTACGTAGGCAGAACCTTATGACTACACAAAATTGCATTGACTTCATTGGGATGGTGTGTGGTCATATGGATCTGCCCACACAAATCCCATTGCAGGATTGGGACCTAAATCTGTAACTTAATCTATTGCTGTATAGGACATAGAAGGTATATAATAAAACACGGAGTGCAGTATTAGCTAGTTAATGTTGCTTTTGAAGCCTTTTTCATTTTTCATCTTTAATGTGATTCTAACTGTGCATTCTGCAGACTGCACTAGCATTGTTTTTTGTATTTGGTTCCAAATCAGTTGTAGGAAAAAAGTTGATAATAGTTAAACTCAAGAGACCCAACATCAAAGGGAGTTTTCAATGTCTAGATAAAATAAAACCAGGTGTGACAAAAATATCATATTACCATAGTAAGAGTTATTAAAACCATTTGAATCCTATGATCTGTTTATTTTCAAAGCTGACATTTGTAAACACATATAGGTAGAATTCTTGTAAATTTAAAACGGAGTGTTAGGACTTGCTCTTAAATCTGAAGTGCCATCATATTGCATTTTGCTGCATTTGTTATTCTGAGCTGGAGCCATCACATTTTAAGAACTGAATGGTATCCATCTTGGTTAAAATATGAAATAGTAATTAATAATTAATTAATAACTAATAAAATATGCTAAAATTTATATTTGTAGAAAGTCAGCACAGACGTGCATGATAGCATAATTTGGTATTTATGCCTAACAATTACTCTCTAATGAAATTCAATAATTATCAGAAGGATTATTCAGTATTTATCCCCTTTCCTAATTTTAACAATTTCTTTTAAGTAGAACAACTGTATTTTCATCTTATTCCTTTGATGAACCTGGTGACAGTTTGAACTTGCAGCAGTCATAGACACAGTTGCTACTATTTCTGAGGAATCTATGAGCAACTACATTATCATTTTTTATCTATGAAATTTCTTTCTGAAATGAACACCATACATATTTCTGAAATGAATGCCAAATGTATTTTCTAAAAATGAGTGCCTTTGAAAGCTGAGGCAGCCAGTTTATACTGTGCATAATAATGATATTAATTTTTATGGTGTGTATAAGTTACATTTTGATTAGTTTTTTGCATGATTAAAAATTTGCAAAGCCTTTATGGCCCCCAGGAGCCTACCTGTAATAAACAGCTCTCACCTTCCAAACCATAAAACAGGTCTGCAGTACTTGAACATTAGAGCTAATTGCCTTGCTACATCAAAGGGAGTACCAGAGGACTGAGAAAAATCACAGAAGGGAGGTGGGGTGGAGGGGGGGCAGTTTCACCTCTAAAGGTTATGTGTTTGTGGCTTGGTGGAGCCATGTAAAGTTATGGCCTCAGAACTGCTGTTTGCGATTAAGTTGATGGGGAAAGTCTATCCCACAATCTCTCTCTGCTGCTGACACAGAGTCTTTGTTCACATTCAGATTTCTCAAACTGTTGCCAGGGTCAGGCTGAGGTCAGACACCACGATGATGTATAGGAGAACATGTCTGGGAATTTCTCTCACACTTAAAACACATACCAGAAAAACAGGAGAGCACCCTGCAAAAATTGTCTGATGAGACCCAGATGATACTGTAGCTTTTCTTTTAGTACCTTCATAATTTTCTTGCTCTTTTCCTGACACACACACAATGGGTTATTAATGTGTGCCACGATAGCCCGTACAATTTTATGTCCCCTCAAGATAAGGACACTCAGTAGCACTTTGACACTTCATTTTCCAGCCCAGGGGGAATGGGCCAGTAAATCTACTAAAAGAACCAGTGCATTCATTCCCAAGGATGAGTCGAAAAGGAATTGCAATAGGCTGTTTTAGGCCATGGGACCTGACACTGGATATGAGCCTCATGTGTGTGCACTTGGCATTAACACAGCCCAATCCAGTCATGATCACAGACTCACAGCATCCCAAACTGTGCTCCCCTGCCACCCTTACAAATACAGCCTCACTTCCAACTGTGACTAAGATGCCTACCATGTTTGATTAGCAATCATCACTGAGAGAGGAGGTGGGGGGAGGGAAGAGGCTAAAGCAGCAAGAAGTGTGTTTCCATTTTGATGGTAATTTTTATATATACATTTATTTTAAAAAGATGTGACTGCCTTTCTTTCAGCATTGTTTTAAAAAATGGACATTGATACTGAGCCCTCTGAGGCAGAAACACTGGCAAGTTGGTGCCAGACACATTGCTTTGATTTTTTTTTCTTTAATTCAAAGTTGCAGCTGAATTCTTTCCTTTCTAGTTTACAAAAGGTTTTGTGTAGAGTTTTGAATCTGATAAGCACGCTACTGTCTTTCTCAGGGTTGTTTGCCTAGATGTACAGTTTCAGTGCTTGGCTGGCAAGTAAGCCACTAAGTAGCAATTTTTTTTTGTGCTCAGCTGCTACATATGACAGAGGATATTTCATTCTCTTGTCAGAATGTTATTAATAAAACATGGGGTGCGGAGAGGGCCACTATTTCCCCTTTCAATCACTCTAGCATTTACAATGAAAATTTTATGCAGTGTGTAATTTTCAGTTAATGCTTGACACTTAAAATGTCGGTAGCTGCATTTTGTGTGGTTCCTGAAGGGTTAATTGTATCATGTTCCCTGCATAAAAGCTCTGCTTATCAAAAGTGAATAGAAGAGTGTATGCAAATGTGTGTCTGTGACCTTTTGCCTTTCCAGGGTTAATTTATATGGTCATTAAAGATTTTATGAAATTGAGCAGCCTGGTGCTTCAAATCCTATTTTACCTTCACCTCCTAATTTATATAATTCCTACCTAAACTGGGAAATATTATTATTATTTTTTGGTGCTGCAATGAAAGCAGCATGCCGTGCTGTAGGGAGTTGCAAGTCTGGTTATCTGGCATTGCTCAGATTGCTAAAAATTCATTAAAATGTGACATCAGCACAGTGAGAGACAAATGATCACAGAATGAAAAGGAACAGTGGGCCTTTCACGGATTAGTGCTACACAGCCCCAGCATAGAAGCTAATTGCATAAACAGATTAATCCACCAGTAGCAGCATAGCCAAGATTTGCAGAATAATTAAATAGGGTTGAGTTACTGTGAAGATTTCCATGTAATCTAGCTTGTGTGAACACGTAAGTGAGGTGTGGGTAATACTGATTCCTTAAGAGTAATATACTATGTTGTATCATTTACCCTGTATAGCTCCCCCTGGAGACAAAATCTGAGAGTTCTCCAACAAAGCCAAAGGTTTATACCTAATATAGTACTTACATACTGCAATTAGCCAGATACTGCTACACTAATAGGATTTATTTTTGAGTTTCTTTCTCCTTTTTTGGCTTTAAAATTCATTTTATATGTGAGGGTTTTTTTTGTTCAATACTGTGTGTGTGTGTATTTTTATACAAAGCACTTGTAGCCAATGAGAACCAAATGAGAAGCTTTAGATCTGTCATACTGGTGAACACTGTATATGGTCTGATAAAGTCATGTTTGTAATTTCTGGATAGAATCTGAAATATTGCAAATTTTTCATAATTCATATCAGATCACTTGGAAGTGCCATTCTTTTTCTCCTCCTTCATTCTCCCCTCCCCTTTCCTTTGATTCTGTTCTTACTAAAGGCTGTGTTTTTAACTGATGTTAACTGGTCACTAAGTTAGCTCTTCTCTGTGCTTATCCACAGAAGAACAAGGTGAAGATACAGAAGGGTCTGCTAAAAGTACATCAGTGGCTGTTGCTGATGATAAAGACACAAGTGAGAGAGACACTAGTGAAGGCAAAAAAGCTAGTAAAGACTCTGGTAAGATGCTAGAATTTTGTCCTCCCCTTCCTTCCCCCCCCCCATCCTATTAAATGCTCTTTCATTTTAAACTGTCTGGACATTCCCACTACTATTCATTGCATGTGCATTTTGCATGTGATTTCTATCAGTAGCCTCCCATTGACCTATTTTTAATCATAACCATCTGACAGGATAGATGCGGATAAGTTGAAGAATATTACAGGACGACCAGTGAGATTATTTTTTAATCAAATCAGTTTGTGTGCTTGTAATTTTTTAAGCGCCTTTCATTAATCTTAGCTGTACTTGTGATTCCTCTGATGGCATATTAATTTTTCATAAGCATAGGATTAGATACCACTTGAATTCTTTTTTCTCTGCAATCAAATTTGGTCCCTCTTGTAGCCCTAAGAATGTGAGGAGTGGGGTTATTATTATTGTTGTTGAAGTTGGGTTTTTGTTTTCATTCTTGCCATCTGACCACTTACAGTCAAGAATCTGCCCTCTTTTGGGGCATTTATTTGAGGCATTTAGAAAAAAAAAACAAAAAACCCCAAAATCCAGCAAAAAAGATTACAGATGATTCAGCCTAAGAAAGAGGAAATATCATTGAAAATGGATTATGAGTTAGGTAATTTTGATCTCCTGGAATAGACAAATCCCAGTAATGAAAGCTACTGTCTTTGAAAACAAAACCCCTATGTCATGACATTTACTTGTGCACAAACAAACCCAGGGCCAGCATCTGGTGTAGAAACCCAAGGCTTTTTCTGTATTTGATTTGGCAAATATGTGACTTCATCCATGTTTTTTATGTATGAGATGGAAATCTATGGTCACAATGAATATTACATTGGCTACTTTTGCTGCACGCTATACCTAGTTACATTATGTTGGATTCATTGAAGCAGAAGAAATGCTGAAACAGGTTGAAGCCTATTAGTTTCAGGTAGTCATATATCTTTTCCCTGTATCCCAATGACAGCAGCATATAAAGGAACTTGTATTCTCCATAACGACATTCAGTTGTACAGAAAATATAATTTTACGTGCACGTTTACTTAAACCCGAATTAGCCCATATTTGTAATTCACTCTACATATTAAAAATTTTGGATTTATTCAAAATATTTATTGATGGCCCTTTCTATATCAAATTAATTCAGAAGACTGCTTTAAGGATTAAAGCTTAGTTTAAGTTTGCTTGTTGACATGTTGAGGTCAATATCTGTTACAGTTTAGACCTCAGCTGCACTTCAGTTGTTTTATTTTTGAGATCAAGAGACTGCAAAAAGGCTGCTGATGACAAAGATGATGTTGAAGAAGAAACTATGTTGTGGTTTAAAATATATATCCCCCTTGGCTGGCTCTTTGACTTGGAAAGAGCTGTCTGCAGCACAGTAAAGCCATGCTCCTAAGCTGACTTGGGTCTTTTCCGCATTGTCTAATCAGTGGGTCATCCTAAAAATGCTTCAAGGGAAAGGAGACAGCCACATTTCCTATCATTTGCTCTACCTAGGGGGCACCGGAATCCACTTCAGAGGACTTTTCTGCCCACTCTTTGTAAAGCAAACTCATTCATACTTGTGAAGGCAGGAGGAAGGTATTAAAGGTCCAGCGGCGAAAATGGACTCTGGAAGAAATAGTGTGGGGGAATTCTCAAGATTCCACTAGGATTAGTCTGTCATAAGAGCCAACTTTAATTGGGCAAACCTATGCCCAGATGCCTGCTGGGTGCAGTATAACACAAATGGCATAATTGTGGTGCACCCCAGTGTCAGTAATTACAAAGGTATCTCTGCAGTATGAGCCGTATAAAAACAAACGTCCTCATGCTTTTCAGCGTCCACAGAAAACAATTTATACTGTAAACTCTTAAACTGACCTTTTAAAAACTTTTGTTTAATTTTCTAAATTAATTCTGCTTATGTAGCACTCATGCCAGGGTCTTAATTCTCAACTCAGCTGACAAGTATTTCTAATGACTGAATAACTGCTTATATATAATTGAATGTTAATTTGGGCTTTCTCATGAATTGAGTGTTGCAAGTCTTGCCAAGAGAAATCTCAGGAAAACCAATAAATTAATCACAATCTTAACAAGTTAGACAGGAAAGCGGTGTGACCCCTCTTTAGTATGGAATCTATTAGAGGAGAAAGGATTAACATGTTATTTAGTAACAGTGTGTTTGTGTAAGATGTTGTGCTGTATTGCTTACCTTATCTCAAGGACTGGAGCTTTCAGAATGAGACTTGGCAATATGAAAGTTATATTGGTTGAATATTCATTCAGAACAGAAAAGCCTACTAATGCCTCCTTTATATTGTCATTTAAATCTAGTGCCACTTTAGATTAATTATCATCCAAATTACAGCTCTATGCAATGCAAGAATTAATATGGAATTTATCCAGATTAATACATTTGCATTGAAAATATAATATGTCTCTGCCATGGCTAAGGGGAACACTTTTTAATAAGGTAGTAAACATGAGGAAGGATAGAAATTAACCTTCATTATTGCAGTGAAAATTACCCTTTCATTCTACTCTAATTAGAATGCTGTACCAGTAATTTTAATTTTAGAATTATTTTGAAGTTGAGTAACATCATCTGATATATCACAAGTCTTAAGTTATGCGATCTTTATGAAATACATTGATTCATAAATAACAAACCAGTATTTTTGTTCAAAGGTTTTTCAGAATTTTATTTCGTTAGGACACATGTTTTATTAGGCTTTCCCCACTTGTTATTAACATAAACCTTTTTATGACCCTTGTTTTTATTTTAGGGTTTTAGAATTATTAAGTAGGTGATTGCATTTGAATTGCAGTGAATTATGTCATTTTTGTACTAGCAATCTTACATGAATTAAATAATTCCGTAACTGACAGGTAATCATTGACTAGTCTATTTCATAGTGCTTATTTATAATTAAGCTTAGTTTTTGAGCTAAATGCATTGAAATTACATTATTCAACTAAACTAATGCTGTGCATTTTACATTATAAAATGAATTATGGCTGTGTTTCACAGTTAACCAGAAAACAACAAATAGCATGTCTCTAGAACAAAAACTGTATATTTAAAACACAAAGAATGACAGGATTTAGTCCTTTTCTAAAATTGCATATTAAGAATACAATGCCAGTGGAATATCCAGCTACACAAATGACCTAAAAGCTGCATACATCAGGACCCTTTAATACTGTTCAATTGCTATTTTTTTTCAGTGCCAATTCTATAAGCCCATGTCTTTGCTCTGTCACTCCACAGGGAACTTGTCAAAATAGTGAATTCACCAGTGAAAGTATATAGTATATACAGCTGAATCAGGTGTTAGGGCACTTCACGGGTATCAGTTGAACTAAAAGGAGCTGAATCTCTAGCGCTTTGCCCCTTGCATACTCATTTATACTTCTGAAAAGTGGGTGCATAGTGTGAAACACTACTAATTTAACCTGGTAGTGTTTGCCACTCACTCTGCACAGGTGCAAATGACTACACAAGGAGCAAAGCAGTGGAGAATCAGGCCCTAGGTTTCTAATGCTTACCATAAAAATTTGAGACTGTTATTTTACTTGATGCCAGATGTAACTTTGGTCATTTAAAAAGCAGCAACGTTTATGGTTGAATGAATCCAGACCCCCTCCCCCTCAATTGCCTTGGTTAGCTTTAACATTTTATATAATTAGCATAGTAAACATAGTAAAGGGACTGTTCTTTGTTATGTATTTATTACCCCAAAATGCAGTGTTTTATAAGGATTGGTTTACATTAAACACAAAAGAAAATTTACAAAACCAATACTTGTAACTATAGAAACAAGAAATATGAGTTTTATGATTGTTATTGGTCCCTTGAAATTGTTATCATATCCAGTGGTAGAAAATGTTGCTTAATGTAAACACACTATGCATTCTCTCTCTCTCTCTCTCTCTCTCTCTCTCTCTATTGCTCACAGCTAAATTCCACCAACAGTTCATACCAATATTAATCCATTTGCACCAATATAACTGGAAGCAGAGTTTGCCCAGAAAATTCCTGTAACAAATGCTACATGAATATAGCATGATATGGAAAAAAATATGCTTTTTATTTATTTTGAGCCAGATCCTCAGCAGGTGTAAATCAGCCATGCCCTATAGTAATACCAATCTACACCAGCTGAGAATCTGTCCATTATCTTTAAAATGGGACTTTTAAAGTGACATATGATGTAGATAAGAGACAGTAGTCAACTGTTAGACATTTTTGACAGTTGGAAATGAAGAGAGGTTAATAATTTGAACCCATCTTTCGAAGACTTGAAAAGTAACCTTTCTCTGTTAATAGAGTGTCACTTTTTTATTTCCCATAATTCTCATATTTAAGGTATTTAAATAATAATGATGTACTCCCACATAGAGTCTGATAGGCTAGGGAGTATCGGAAACTAAACTGAGTAATATAATGATAGCACATAATGTTGTCATGTACATTATGCCTTTAGGCATCAAAGGCCCAATGCCGCAGCCCTTAATCAAACAAAATTCTTAAACCCAGCTCTTTAAAGTATATAGGCCTTGCTGCGCTCAGCATTGCAATGCCCAACTGATTTAGGAGGTGAAATCTCATTTTCAAAAGGGAGTTAGGCACTTAGGAACCTAAATGCCATTGACCATCAATAGGATTTTGGCTCCTCAATGCCTAAATCCCTTTTGAAAATGAAACTTGGCCTCCTAAATCAGCTAGGCATTTCAATGCTGAGTGCAGCAATGCCTACTTACCTTTAAAAAGCTGGGCCCTACACACTAGCCTAAGTAAGGCCTAGCGGATCAGTCCTGAACAGTGTGGAAATTTGATGGAGTTCCAGAAACTAAGCTTGTTGACAAATTAGTTATTAAAGGTAGGAAAATATGTCAGGCGTAAACTTAAATTTTAGCAGGAATGTGTTGGAATCACTAGTCTAAATTACATGAAACTAAGTAATTACATGAGGAAACAAATACAAATGTAATGTGTGGGGAAGTGACCATTAATGTATATGTAATACAATATATTTGTGTGTTTAAAAAAAATGCCCTGAGGAAAATACCTCTGTATGATTCAGCATTCAACTATTTATTATTGTTCTCAGGGTCTGTTCGTTTTTTTCTGTTTACCTTGAAAGCTGTCCTTTTATTTTACTTCTTTTTTAATGTTGCCTTGTTTATATCAAATACTATATTGCCTATATAATAAGAGAAAAACGTTCTTGTTTTTTTCCAGAGAAAAATACAAGCATTTTCTTTGTTCATCTTTACCTTGTTTCCATAACATCCGTGACCTTATTTTTAAATTAAAACTAGGTTATTGTGCAATGAGGTGCAATTTGTTCATTTATATGAACCTTATGTGGATTGAAAAAAAATCAAGATAAATCTTCATGCACAGCATACAATCAGATTACCCCTGGACTATATATTTACGTTGGGTCTGATAGCAATCAATGGTTGAGCTTCATTGCATTTCAAGATGTATTTGCACCCAGTTGTCCAGTGATAGTGTCCTCACCCTGGAAATAATTTAGTTGCAAATTGACTGGAAGATGGTGAAAATTGAAAGTTAAAATTAGAAATACTCATAATAAACAGCAGAAAAAGGGTCAGATGATGCCGCACTATGATGAGATTGGAATGGTTGGTAAATGAGGTTTTGTGTTTGTCATGAGATGTATGTGACATGCCTACCCAATGCTGTTGTAATATCCAGCCTAGCAAAAGAGATTATCTGGCAAATTGATGCTGGAAAGAATTTTCTGATGGACTGGGAAATTAGAATTGCACTCTTTTCTTTGATGTGTGCACGACTGGGCCACGTTATACAGCTAGTTCAGGCATAATATTAAATACAGTATTTAATACCTAGTAGTAGAACTATCTATAGAAAATAATTATATTCTTGGGTTGATTACAATACCACAGTATAGAACTTCATAATGTAAACCTTTAAAGCAACACAAAATTACTGATTTTTGCATATAATTAGTATTTAGTTAGCTCAAATCCTGTTTTCCACAATGTGTGCATGGAGTTGTAGGTTTTGGGAGGTTGTCTGGAATTGGGGGGTTTTTTTGTTTGGGTGGGTGGGTTTAGGTTTTTTTGTTTGGTTTTTGGGTTTTTTTGTATTTTTTAGAGGCTCACTGTATTTAGCTTCAGAACTATAACCAAGCAGGGCTTATCAAAGCAGCACAATAATTTCACTGCCCAAACATTTTAGAAATGGTAGAAGGTAATTAAATGTTAGAAAATTATCTATTTTGGAAAACAAGGATTTCTGAGTGAAAGTTGATTTGATTTACTGTAATAGAGAATTTCAGACTGAGATGCTGAAGAGACCATGTTATTGATTAATCTTTCAAGGCAACCTAAGGTTATCTAAACAAGACAGAAGAGTCCATTTTAAAATTTATTTCTAGAGTCTGCATCAAGGATAAAGGTGTGTTTTCACCTTTGTATTTGCCAGGTTTCAAATTGTTTTATTTAAATACATTCTTTTATATATTTAGCATAACCATGTGGGAGATTATAAGGCATCATAATCACAGCTCTTTCTATAGCATAACACTTCTCAGTTTAAAACATGGTTTTTTAAAAAAATTATGTTTTTGGAACAGGAATAATCACACCAGAGAAGGAGCCAAAAGTGAACACCGTGGTAGGGACACAACAGCTACTTCAGGCAAAAGAAGAGGATGGTGCATCTAAGAAATCAAAACCTCTTGAGGACAATAAATTTGGACATGAACAGGTAAAAGAAAATGTAACAATTCCATTGCCTCATAGAACTCTCTCAGGTAGTTCAAAAGTAAAACAGAGATCAAATGCTATTGAAATAGCAATGCTATCATGTCATTCAAAACACACTAATACCCTGCATCTTCATTTGCTGTTTTTCAGTTCTATCAATGTCCTTATTGTAACTACAGTAGTAGGGACCCAAATCGTATCCAGATGCATGTCCTGTCACAGCATTCAATGCAGCCCGTTATCTGCTGTCCCCTCTGCCAGGATGTCCTCAGCAACAAAATGCATCTCCAACTTCATTTGACCCATTTACACAGTGTGTCTCCTGACTGTGTGGAGAAACTGCTTATGACCGTAAGTATTCAAAATACTGATACATATTCGACAGGAACATACTCAGACATGTAGACAATGAATTTGTTGTGACCTAGTATTCTGGTAGCCAGAGCTGGGGACTGAGAATCAGGACTTTTGGATTCTGTTCCTAGCTCTGCGGCCTGAAGAAAAGCTCTGTGTAAGCTCAAGAGTTTGTCTCTCTCGCCAAAAGAAGTTAGTCCAATAAAAGATATTACCTCACCCACCTTTCCCCCCGAGTTGTATCAGTAATTTATGTCCCTAGGGCAAGTCACTGAAGCTAGATTTTCAAAGATGCTGAGACCCTATAATTTACATTTAAGTCAACTTTGAAAAATCAGGCCACTCACCTTTCTGTACCTCAGTGCACAACTCTAAATTGGATGTATTCATATCTATCCCACAAGGGTATTGTGAACATTAACTTATTGTTTGTAAAATAGTAGGAGTTCCCTGGGCAAAAAGTACTACTGCAAAGTATTATTTTTATTAGTGTTAATTGGTATTATGAGTTTTTCTGAACATATTTCATAACATATAATATTCAAATGAATTCCTCAAGTTCAGCTAGAAATATAAAAGCAACGTATACTGTGATATACCATGTCATTTTGGCATGTGTTATATGATGTTAATAGTTGTTGGATCACAGCTTTAACCAGAAAACACAGGCCCCAGTTCTTTCGTCTGTTCTGGCTGTTTTTTGCCTCTTCTATGAGGAAAGCTTCTCTAAAGCCCACAGATTCAGCCCCCTGAGGAGTCCTCTTTCCACCCAGTGATTTCTTTACCCATAGAGCTAGTGTGGCAGCTCTACACCACCCTGCTCCTGATTCCTATGTGTGACCAGGGAAAAGGAGGGCTGGATGGAGAGCTTCTGAGACCTCTCTACATTGTACTAGGAGCTCAGCTGATCCCCAGCTGACCCTAGTTCTGTACTAAGTACAGTTCTGCCAAACCAGAATATTTGGCCCATCACATAGGAAATACTATGTAGGCTGGAAATGTAACTTTTGCATTTCTTAAATTTTTATTTTTGTTTAATTTTGTGATTTTTAATGAGGCCAACTACATTGCTGTGTTTTTTAGCATTTAGGCTATGTGTACACTGTGCACCTTACAGCGGCACAAGATACATGTGTGGAGGGGATTCCTCCCTCATCCCACAAAGTTCCAGGACCAGGACCTCCTTCACACCGTACCCTTCTCTACTCAGATCCTGTGGAGGATGCAGTGTAGGTCCAGGGTCCTCACTGGGGAGGGGACAGAGACAGGATGCAGTTGGGGGCCATAGTTAGGGATGCATATCGTCTCCATTCCAGATACATAGAGATTCCCAGGAAAAAAAGTATATAGCTACCACAAGGCAATGTGGCTTCAGTTAATTTAGGTGAATAGGATGGGGAAGGAGTGAGATCCTGCCTTTGCTGTTTCCATAGGTTGGCTGGAGACCAGATTCTGAAAAGCTAGGTTTAGAAGTCAGTAAAACATCTGTTTACACTGTCACAACAGTATCTTCATCCTGGAAAAAGATTGAAACTTTATTTTTTTTAAATACACTGAACATTATAAGATTTTATCATAAGAGGCTGAAGAAACTGTGGAGCAATCCTCTACTTGCAGGATTTATTTTTTTCTCCCCATATCAATGATTTTCTCCTGTTTTGATGTTAGGATAAGTTTAGGAGGGGGTTGTTTTGTTTCTGGGTTTTTGTAGAGAATTTTAGCGATGGGGGTGTTATTGGAAAACTTAATCTTTCTCATATAAATTGCCTCAGTATAAATTGCATCTAAGAGTAACATGCCCTGTCCACATCTGATCTCCCTGATCACAAAGGAAATGGACGTTTCCTAAAAATCTCATCTGTGGGATGTTTGCAATCACTATTTTTCATTCCACCCTCTCCCCACCACAACCAAAGGCATTAGTTCTCTGAGCAGACTCTGCCCATGCTAAATTTAAAATTTCAGATTTGAATGTGGTTAGAATTATTTTTCTCAGTGGGCAAAGTATATATTCTTTTCACTCTCATGTATCACAGTAATGGCTCAAGAGATTTTTGGGCAAACATTCCAAGTGCTTCATTCTTGAGCGGACACCAAACAGAAAATTCAGCCCCTATCTGGGTATTTATATGGCCCTTAGTCCCATAGTGTCAGAGCACCTCACAGTCTTTAATGTATGGGGTTAGGTCTGTAATCCCATTTTACAGGTGGGAAACGGAGGCATGGAGGGACTGTTACTTGCCCAAGGTCACAGGCCTGTAATCCAGGACTGAATCAAGCCCTTGGATTTTGCTGTGTGACAAGCTTTGAACCATGTGTGATGCACTGATAAACAGTGTGTTTTCTTCTTTGAATGTAATACTGTCTCCTTGCTTTTTTAAAGGTTCCTGTACCAGATATGATGATGCCCAATAGTATGCTATTGCCTGCAGTTCCTTCAGAGAAATCCGAGCGTGACACACCTGCTACCATTACAGCAGAAGGATCTGGGAAATATTCAGGTATGCAAACAAAAGACCAGACATGGAGAATCTAAATGAATGATTCTTGGAGCAAACCACTTGATTCTTCCTTGGTACAGTACTACTTTTTTTGGTTACAAACATTAACAAGAGGTAACAGGAGAAAAATAGTAAGATGTCATCTAGGGCAGTGGTTCCCAAAGCCGCTCCGCCTCTTGTTCAGGGAAAGCCCCTGGTGCGCCGGACTGGTTTGTTTACCTGTCGCGTCCGCAGGTTCGGCCGATCGCGGCTCCAACTGGCTGCGGTTCGCCGGTCCAGGCCAATGGGGGCTGCATGAAGCGGCGCGGGCCAAGGGATGTGCTGGCCGCCCTTCCCGCAGCCCCCATTGGCCTGGAGCGGCGAACCGCGGCCAGTGGGAGCCGCAATCGGCCGAACCTGCGGACACAGCAGGTAAACAAACCAGTCAGGCGTGCCAGGGGCTTTCCCTGAACAAGCGGCGGACCAGCTTTGAGAACCACTGATCTAGGGCATGATTTTCAAAGATGGGCCTCTGTAAATGCCACAGCTTAGCAATGAACTTGGCTCTTTGCATAGGCACATATCTAACTGGATGCATCTTGTCCATGTCATTGTACAAATACTTGACTTGAGCTAGTATACACCTGTGGTCATTTGAATGTAGAAATTAGGCATGCAGCTGTCTGTGGCCATTTTGAAAATAAGCCCCTTGCCGTTTTAAAAATATATAGGACATGATCTAAAAGATAATGAGCTATCTGTAACTCTCACTAGAGCCAATAGGAATGTCAGATGAATGGGTCCTTAGGATCCAGCCCATATTTCAATTTTCACTCCAGACACACTCTCCCCTGTGCTAATAGGCTGTCTGCTCCAAGCCCCTGTTCAGTCTTTTCACTTCAGCCCCCACCCTTAATACCTTCTCTCCGTGCCCTGTCCCCCTCAGCATCCCTTCTCTCTGCTTTCTCCTCCCCTCCTTCATCTCTATGTTTAACTAACTGAACCCCACCCTAAGAATTAACAAAAAATATTGTGGCACTAACATTCTGTTGGTCACCTTCACTGATCATTCTGCTTGTATGTTTGCCCCTTTTCCCTACTCTTTATCTGTCTCTCTTATTTGTTTGTTAGCAATTTGGAGCAGGGACTGTCTATGTTTGTACCTTGCACAATCAGGGACCATTTTTGGTTGGTCCTTAGACACTGAGGGTGATAAGATAAATAATAATATTGCCTATGCTCAAATGTTACATGTCTAAAAGATATTTCTTTGTCTTCCTTAACCAGGTGACAGTCTGATGGATGAGAAAAATACTCCTGGGCTTGATGAAGCAAAAACTGGAATGGAAATTAAGACTGAGGAACAGAAGCCACCTAAGGAATGTACTGAAATGCCAGAATGGAATAAGAGCAGCAGTAAGGATACAAAGATCACCGAATCACTGCCAGATCAATTGAATGAACAGCAAAAGAAGCAGCAACTATCTGTTTCTGATCGCCATGTCTATAAATATCGTTGTAACCATTGTAGCTTGGCTTTTAAGACTATGCAGAAGCTTCAGATACATTCCCAGTATCATGCTATTCGGGCTGCTACCATGTGTAGCCTTTGTCAACGTAGCTTCCGTACATTCCAGGCTTTAAAAAAACACTTGGAAGCAGGCCACCCTGAACTCAACGAAGCTGAAATTCAGCAGCTGTATGCATCTTTACCTGTAAATGGTGAACTCTGGGCAGAAAGTGAAAGTATGGCACAAGATGATCATGCACTAGAACAGGAAATAGAACGAGAATATGAGATGGACCAGGAAGGTAAAGCAAGTCCTGTAGGAAGTGATAGTAGCTCTATTCCAGATGATATAGGCTCAGAACCAAAGCGGACCTTACCTTTTAGAAAAGGGCCAAATTTTACTATGGAGAAATTTCTAGATCCATCTCGCCCATATAAATGTACAGTGTGTAAAGAATCTTTCACTCAAAAGAACATTCTCTTGGTCCATTATAATTCAGTGTCTCATTTACATAAACTCAAAAAGGTTTTGCAGGAAGCATCAAGTCCTGTCCCTCAAGAAAGCAACAGCAGCACTGATAACAAACCCTACAAATGCAGCATTTGTAATGTTGCATATAGCCAAAGTTCTACATTGGAAATCCATATGAGATCTGTGCTTCATCAGACTAAGGCAAGGGCTGCAAAATTAGAACCAAGTGGTAATATAACTAGTGGAAATAGTGTAGCAGGGAATGTTAATAGCCCTAGCCAAGGGATGCTAGATTCTATGAGCTTACCAGCAGTTAACAGCAAAGATACCCACTTAGATGCCAAAGAATTAAATAAAAAGCAAGCTTCTGAATTAATTTCTGCTCAGCCCACACATCATCCATCCCAGTCACCAGCACAACTTCAAATGCAATTACAACATGAACTGCAACAGCAAGCTGCGTTCTTTCAGCCCCAGTTTCTAAACCCTGCATTTTTGCCTCACTTTCCCATGACACCAGAAGCACTGCTGCAATTTCAACAGCCTCAGTTCCTTTTTCCATTCTACATACCTGGGACAGAATTTAGCCTGAGCCCAGACCTGTGTTTGCCTGGTTCTGCCACATTTGGTATGCCTGGAATGGCAGGGATGACAGGATCAGTGCTAGAAGATTTAAAGCAGCAGATACAGACCCAACACCATGTTGGACAAACGCAACTACAAATCTTACAGCAACAAGCACAACAGTATCAATCAACACAACCCCAAATTCAGTCACAAAAACAGCAGCAGCAAAGTAGCAAACTAATGAAACAGGAGCAAAATAGTCTAGTAAGTGCAGACTGCCAGCTGATAAAGGATATGCCATCATATAAAGAATCAGAAGAGATTTCTGAGAAACAAGAAAAGCCAAAGCAAGAATTGACAAATGAAAGCGAAGGACTAAAGGAGAACAAAGATATGAAGAAGCAGAAATCCTCAGAACCGACCATTCCACCACCTAGAATAGCTTCTGGGGCTAGAGGAAACGCAGCCAAAGCTTTGCTGGAGAATTTTGGCTTTGAGCTCGTTATTCAGTATAATGAAAACAGACAAAAAGTACAGAAAAAAAGTAAGACCAGTGAAGGTGAAAACACTGACAAACTGGAATGTGGAGCATGTAGCAAACTATTTTCTAACATTCTTATTTTGAAGAGTCATCAAGAGCATGTGCATGGTCAGTTTTTTCCTTATGGAGCACTGGAGAAATTTGCCCGTCAATACAGGGAGGCTTATGACAAACTTTACCCAATTTCACCATCCTCTCCAGAAACCCCACCTCCCCCGCCTCCTCCCCCGCCTCCTCCCCCTTCCCTGCCTTCAACTCCTTCACAGCCTTCTTCGGCCAGCTGTGGAAAAATTCAAAATACAACTCCCACTCCTTTGCAAGCTCCTCCACCCACCCCGCCACCGCCGCCTCCACCTCCGCCGCCCCCACCGCCCCCTCCGCCACCACCTTCGGCTCCACCTCAGGTCCAGCTGCCTGTTTCATTAGATCTTCCGCTTTTCCCTCCAATTATGATGCAGCCAGTGCAACATCCTGCGCTGCCTCCTCAGCTTGCCCTCCAACTACCACCAATGGATACTTTGTCCGCAGATCTTACTCAGCTTTGTCAGCAGCAGCTAGGATTAGATCCCAACTTCCTACGACATTCTCAGTTCAAGCGTCCACGTACAAGAATCACAGATGATCAGTTAAAAATCTTGCGGGCTTATTTTGATATTAACAATTCTCCAAGTGAAGAACAGATTCAAGAAATGGCTGAGAAATCTGGCCTTTCCCAAAAAGTTATCAAACACTGGTTTCGTAATACACTTTTTAAGGAACGACAAAGAAATAAAGATTCCCCATACAACTTTAGTAATCCTCCCATAACTGTATTGGAAGATATCAGAATTGATCCTCAACCCACTTCCTTAGAGCATTACAAATCTGATGCATCTTTCAGCAAGAGATCATCTAGAACTAGGTTTACTGACTACCAGCTTAGGGTCTTACAAGATTTTTTTGACACAAATGCTTATCCAAAGGATGATGAAATTGAACAACTTTCAACTGTACTTAACCTACCTACACGAGTTATTGTTGTATGGTTCCAAAACGCACGACAGAAAGCTCGCAAAAGTTATGAAAATCAAGCAGAAACTAAAGATAATGAAAAAAGAGAACTCACTAATGAGCGCTATATTCGAACTAGCAACATGCAATATCAATGTAAGAAATGCAATGTAGTTTTTCCCAGAATTTTTGATTTAATTACACACCAGAAAAAACAGTGTTACAAAGATGAAGATGATGATGCTCAAGATGAAAGCCAAACAGAAGATTCCATGGATGCCACAGATCAAATGCTATATAAAAGTTTCACCGTTTCTGGCCAAACAGACTCATCAAAAAGTACAACTGTGACAGCAGCAAGCTCTGGTTCTGGTTCTAGTACTCCTTTATTGCCATCACCCAAACCAGAGCCTGAGAAGAGTTCTCCTAAACCTGAGGCAACAGAAAAGCCAAAGCAAAATGACATCACCCCTAAGCAAATTGATACCACCTCACAAGGCACCAAACCTGTACAATCTGCACCAATAACTTCCTCTGATCTACAGCCATCAGTCTCTCAGTCACAACAGCAAAAACAACCACAGATGGTGGGACGACCTCCTTCTGCGTCACAAACCACACCGGTTCCTTCTAGTCCTATATCAATTTCAATGACTTCTCTACAGAACAGTCTACCTCCTCAGTTATTACAATACCAATGTGACCAGTGTACAGTTGCCTTTCCAACTCTAGAACTTTGGCAAGAGCACCAGCACATGCATTTCCTAGCAGCCCAAAACCAATTTCTTCACTCTCAGTTTTTAGAAAGACCCATGGATATGCCCTATATGATATTTGACCCCAATAATCCTCTGATGACTGGACAATTGCTTAATAGTTCTCTTGCTCAGATGCCCCAGCAGACGAGCTCATCACACACATCGCACCCTGCTACAGTTTCTGGCTCACTTAAACGAAAACTGGATGATAAAGAAGATAATAATTGTAGTGAAAAGGAAGGCGGAAACAGTGGGGAAGACCAACATCGTGATAAGCGCTTGAGAACTACCATTACTCCAGAGCAGCTGGAAATACTCTATGAAAAATACCTATTAGATTCTAATCCCACCAGAAAGATGCTAGATCATATTGCACGTGAAGTGGGACTTAAAAAGAGAGTAGTACAAGTCTGGTTTCAGAACACACGAGCCCGAGAAAGAAAAGGACAGTTCCGTGCAGTAGGTCCAGCCCAGTCACATAAAAGATGTCCTTTTTGTCGAGCACTGTTTAAAGCAAAGTCAGCTTTGGAAAGTCACATTCGCTCTCGGCACTGGAATGAAGGAAAACAGGCAGGTTATAGTTTGCCTCCAAGTCCATTAATATCAACTGAAGATGGAGGAGAAAGCCCACAAAAATATATTTTTTTTGATTATCCGTCACTGTCGTTAACAAAGATTGATCTATCAAGTGAAAATGAATTAGCCTCCACAGTGTCAACCCCTGTTAGTAAAACTGCAGAGATGTCCCCAAAGAATCTTTTAAGCCCTTCTTCTTTCAAAGCGGAGTGCAGTGAGGATATAGAAAATCTGAATGCCCCTCCTGCTGACTCTGGGTATGATCAAAATAAGACTGACTTTGATGAGACTTCATCAATTAATACAGCAATTAGTGATGCCACAACAGGAGATGAGGGAAACAATGAAATGGAAAACGTGACTTGTAGTTCAGGGGATGTGAAACCTGTATCATCTCCCAAAGAGCCAAAAACACTTGTGAATGATTCTTTTTCAAAAACAGCAACCACACCTACAATTGAGAATTGTGATGAAAAGTTTCTCTTCTCCCTAACTAGCCCATCGATACATTTCAGTGACAAAGATGGTGATCATGACCAAAGTTTTTACATTACTGATGATGCCGATGATAATGCCGATCGCAGTGAAACATCAAGCATTGCGGATCCAAGTTCACCCAACCCATTTGGAGCTAACAACCCCTTTAAATCCAAAAATAGTGATCGACCAGGTCACAAACGTTTTCGAACACAAATGAGTAACCTCCAGCTTAAAGTCCTCAAGGCTTGCTTTAGTGACTATCGGACTCCAACCATGCAAGAATGTGAAATGCTAGGGAATGAGATTGGTCTGCCCAAACGGGTGGTCCAGGTTTGGTTCCAGAATGCCCGGGCAAAAGAAAAGAAATTCAAAATTAACATAGGGAAGCCATTCATGATAAATCAGAGTGGAACTGATGGGACAAAGCCAGAATGTTCTCTATGTGGGGTGAAGTATTCTGCACGTTTATCTATAAGAGACCATATCTTTTCCAAACAACATATTTCAAAAGTGAGAGAAACTGTAGGAAGTCAGCTAGATCGGGAGAAAGATTATTTAGCTCCCACAACTGTTAGACAGCTGATGGCACAGCAGGAATTGGATCGTATAAAGAAGGCTACAGATGTGCTAGGCTTAACAGTACAGCAGCCCGGCATGATGGACAGCAGTTCACTTCATGGTATCAGTTTGCCAGCAGCTTACCCAGGACTCCCTGGCCTTCCTCCTGTTCTTCTGCCTGGAATGAATGGTCCATCCTCCTTGCCTGGATTTCCACAAAGTTCAAACAGTAAGTCAGTAAGGGGATGAATTACTTATTTGATTAATTTTAATGATATTGTGTAGTTATCGACCACCTGTGAAGAACAGCATACTGTGCATTGATATCCTATTCCTATCACTTCTCTGTGAGCATCAAAGTACTGCTATTGGCTACACTCAGCCCATTATTGGATTGTTTCAGTAGGTAATTGGTAATATTACTGGTTCTCCCAAAACTGAAATTCAGTTGAATTAAATTGAAATCCAACTTCCAGAAGTTTTATTAAATTGTGTAACTACCAGTATAGTGCACTCTACTGTGTTGTGCAATAACTGGCCCATGTGGACCCCGCTGGCATGCGCTAAAAGTTCCCTAGTGCACGTTAATGTAGTACTGTTTGAAACGGGACTTCGTTAATGTGCACTAGGAAACTTTTTTAGTACACACCGGCAGGATCCACATGGGCCAGATAGTGCACAACACACGAGTGCCCACTCCACTAGTGCAGACTAATGCATTGTGTAGACGAGCCCTTAGGCAGCCTTGCCTGCCATAACATTTTATCTAATATTATTGTTCTGGTTATTTTGAGTTGAGATTTCTTTACACAAAGTGTAGATTAACATTCTATATTTAATGGCTTGCAAAAATGAAACTGAACATAACAGCCTATGAAACACAGAGTAGAATTTACACCAAAACCTGCCTTATGCAACCACCCAATGGACTCCTCAGAATCTGTTGCCTAGTTCAAAAGGTGTTTAACTGAATGTAAAACAGATTTTTACTGGAAACCTTCAGAATATTTTAAAGTAGTTGGCGGGTTAAGAGGAGGACTTTCCCGCTGGAGGTAGTTCTTATGGACTATTTCATTGAGGCCAGGATCCTGAGAGGTTTGGAGCCTGTGCAGCCCCCTGTGGTTTGTATGGGTGCTGCGCACGCTCATCCTGCCATTCGGGCCGGTGTATGTAACCGAACATCTGCTGTGATTTAGACAGAGTGCTGCAGTTGACACGGCACATCATTTTGCTTCCATTACTCTTACTGAGAAGCGCTTGCTCATGCAGATAGTTTCACGGAGGTTACGGAACTAGGCTTCCTGTATCAAAAATTCGTTGAACACTGACAGAAGGCATCTGATTTTTTTTTTTTTAAATGGTTTCCAGTGTTGTGGGCAGAGTTCACTGTAGGTTCACCATTGCGGATGCAAACCCTAATATTTAGTTTCTACCTACCTGATTGTACAGGTAAATCAAGTAATTACACATCAAAATTAGTGAGTGGAGGGGGAAGGCCCCTTCATGTAAGTGGCTCCATTTGTGTTGCCTTAGGTTGTTAAATTTTGATGTATGTAAACAACTTACTTTGCCGGGAGGGCTACTGATTCAATCACCAATATGGTCAGTCAGACTAGAACTGTAGCAGTAGCTCCTGTTCTACACAGTTCTGTTTTGATTGATGATGACCATGTCATTGCTTCCCTAAGTGGTGGTCAAAGCATCTTGTTTTTCTATTCACTGGGTCAGAAGGGCTCTCCTTCCACAATGGATTCTCTGGCTGAGTGCCCTTCTGTTTTTGTCAGTTATTGGCATACAAAGTGCATATAAAACAAATAGGAAGTAGTTTTGAAATACTGCAATATATTCATTTAGTCTCCTCTTAATTGTATATAATGTATATGTCCAAAAGTGGCTAATCTTTGTTTATAGAAATTAGGGATAAATATAATTTGTCTACATAACTTAGCTAAATGGCCTTAGGCAACCTCATCTTCAGGTATAGCAAGCCCCAGAAAACTCACATCTCTCTTTAAATTATTCCCTTATTAATGCACAGATGAAATGTTTGGTAGTACAGACCAGTTGGTCTATGATTGTTGAATTATCAGATAGTCTAATTTCCACACAACATCTTTTATTTGAGATAAATTTAAATCATTAATACAGTAGCATATTCAGTGAATCACCAATTGAGATGGATTCTCAGCCCCTCTCATCTCACATCTTTTTAGGTTAATCGGTTCATTATGGTCTAACCCTACGGTGTAAATTGGCTAGTAGAGTTTTGTCATTAAGTTTTTCTTCAACCATATGTTAAGGTGCCCCTGCATCCCTTTTTTGTTGCCCAGTAAATACGTGCATACATAAATCTTCATTCCCTAATGGTACATAATAGAGTAGTAGTCGAAGTGAAAATAAAAATAGATTAGTTTAATCATTCATTACTGAAAAGAACTCATTATCCTTAAAAGTTCTCTAATACGTGTTCAACACTACTATTCTCCACACCTAATTAACCCACTTTTAACATCTCCTCTGCTATGCTTTGGGTGACAGTATACATCCATATTTGATGCTGGGAAAAGTTTAAGCATAACCTTCTTGGAGTCTGCCTCTGAGCAGACTCTTCACTGGCTGTAATCTTCTAACTTTTTCTGCATTTGCAGCCAGCAGAATACCATTTCTGCCTTACTAACTGTGTGAGGGATTTCCTGAAGTCTGCTCCCAGGGGGGTTACCAACCTGTTCCTTAATTATTGTACATGCTCTGAATTTCAGATTTTATTATTTTTTGCTTGTGTGTCATTTCCTCTTCCTGGTCCTGACCTGCTAACACATACACACAAGCCATCCCATTGATTTAATGGGAAGGCTTATGTGAATAGCTGCTCACATGCATAAATGTTTACAGGGTTCACACATGTTTTCATCAGCAAAGGCCAGTCTGTTTTGTGATCTTAAAGGGACAATGTCAACATAAAAAAATGCACATTTTTATAGAATGTCGTTGCTGTTATTACTAAGACACCGCATTAGTGAAACTGTAATAATTAAAATGGAATTTTCCTTTTGTCTTCATTTGTATTTCACATTTTTCATTTTACGTATTCTAGGAAGTGAAACTAACTTGATCAGCTTCACTTGGCTTATAATCAATTTCATTTTCAGGTTCTTGTGCCCAACACTCTTTTGTTTGGGTTTCAACACTGCATGGAAATTATTAACTTCCCTCAAAATGGTTTTAAATAAATTTTTAAACATGCAACATTTCCTGTACCATCAGGCAAGGAAAAATAATATTTTCCTAAATGATGGAAAATCTAAATTTTGAGCCTAAACTACTTGAAATTGGTCCTAATAATTTCATTAAACACAGTGGTGTAACTGGACCTTTACTGGCAAAGATTACTTCACTTGGAAGAATATATTAACTCCCTTTCTGGATAGATGCACCAAGCAAATTTAGACATATTCATGTGTATCTGGGCACAGTTATTTTCTCAGGTCAGAAAGATTGTCTGGTTCTATGATATTATTCCCAGAAAACCTCTCCCCGTAGGATGAACTTCTTCAAATGAGAAATACCGTCTTATGATTGATCTGTTAAATTAAATACACCACCTTAGAGACATCAAATGCTGTATAATTTTTCAGCATTATTATTATGATTGTTCAGCGTATATATGGTCATTTTCAGGGAGTTCCACTTCCTAGGATATACTTCAAGTCTGGCTTATTTTCACTCTTCAGCCTCACTCCTATTTTACAATATGCTGCATATGGAAGAGCTTTTAGCTTAGAAGTCTCACTTATAGTTTTTCATCCTCTGCTAACAAACTTAATATTCTGTATTCTTCTTAATTTGTGTTTTTCCCCTATCAGAACACTCGTGCTTCAACATGCTTCTACAATGAATACTGGATCTTCAAGTCATGCTCATTAGAGTCTGAGCTCATCACTTAAGACTAAGGCTGTCTTTAAGATTCACAGCATGCTTTTTTCCAAGAATGTGCATATCACTGGGTAATGTGCACTTCAGTCGTTCCTGAAGTCTTATCGAGAGCGAAATATGATTCAGCAGCACTTATTTTTCTCATGACTGGGGCCCTAAATCATGTTCTCTATTCTTCTTTGAACCCTTGTTACCTTCTTCATTCATCTTGTTTGTCTCAGATTCCTCTGAGAGAGACCTCAAGTTTGCTATAAAACCACTTAAAACAGCCACTTAAAAGAGACAGGTAGCAGAGCTAAAACGTTTCTTTATAATTAGTGAATTGTCCAGTCTGTTATCTTAATGTCACATATGGGAGAATGAGATTCATCAGGTCTCCTGTACTGAGTTTTAGGTACTCTCAATCCACACTTCCCTGTAACAAACCCATTATTACTATTTTCTGCTGCAGTGTTCTCAGATGTTTAGTTGATTTTTGTACATTTCAACTAAATTCCAAAGAATATAATGGGAAAATAAAATAGGTGGATGGGTGAGGTAGCCAGCAGCATTGTGAGTATATTGAGGGCAAGAGGATGAGTGAGGCTGAAAGAGAAGAGGAATGCAAAGGAATTGTAAAAACCCTCAATAGCTATTGAGCCCAAAGGAGTATGATTCAAAAACAGCAGACAAAGCTGGGGTAGCAATTCACATTGATAACATCATCCATGCCTTTTTCCTGTAGGGTGGTTGACATCAAATACATTTTCAACAGACACTACAAAGCTTCCACAGTTATTTCCTACTGAAAGTATAGGGTGAAGCAACAGTATCTCAGATACCACTGTACGGTAACTGCAGCAATTACTGACTCTTTAATGATGACCATTGTGACTTGTGTCCCTATACTATTTAATCCCTGCTAACAATACATTTTAACTCCTTAGCGTTGCCCTCACCATTAAATAGCAGTAATGATACTGTGGCTACCACTAAATGGTCTCTGTGTTAAATCTGATAATCATTCCCCCTGAATTCTAATTGCTTTATTCCTAAGTAATGCTAAGCACCTGGATATTGATGATTTAAACTTCATTCTTGCCCACTAGATTAGTGTTTCCATGTAGCTAATACTCATCTAACCTCCATTATAGAGTCTGCAATATTGTTCTCTTATCCATGCACTCATAAGTTTTTCCTGGGGGCTGCTTTACTCCTACTGTCCTTTGGACATTAGGCTTTCTGTGTGTTCATTTCTCTACCAAGTTTATTTGTCTCTGAAAACAGACTTGGCCACAACGTACAACCTCTTAAATTCCCTTTTCTACCCTGTGCCATCGTTTAGTTTCCTGGCCAACTACAGATCTCATAGAAATTGCTTTAAAATAGATTGTTACCAGCCACTTACACTATATTTGGTACTTGAAACATAGCAAAGATTTCTTCCATTAATATATGAGACACACTTGTACTGTGCATGCATCCTCCAAACAAAACCAACACACACTTAGGTTTCCTTCTCTAATGAGTTGGAAATCATGCCTGCATGTTTCAAGTAAACTGAGAACAACAGCATTCCTGTGTAGATGGACTTTAATACTAATACACTTATCTCCCAGCAAATGCTGTGTTGACCTGATTGTCATGATGGTAGAGAATAGCTTTGTCTGTACACTCAAAAATGAAAATGTGAACTGTGCTGTATCCTAATAATGAATAGCATTGCTGTCCTTGCTATTTTTGTCAGTGTCTTGGATGGTCATTTGCCATTGATATTAGCTAAACACCTTTCTTTATTTGGTATTGTTATATTTTCCCACTTCAATTTGGGAAATTTCATTTTATTTGATAGTTAATTACTTGTAGTGAGCTCCATCATTACTAGATTTCTCAGGTAAAGAACAAGTGGGTATATCATCAGAGAGGTTAAAATGAATAACAAAGTAGAGATCTGACAAAGTATCAGTTAGTGGGAACACTCGCATGGTGCTTCTTTTCTAATAATTTGCTGTGGAGCACACTGAAGAAAATCACTTTCAGCCAGGAACATTAGCATTATACCTATAAGTATGATCCTGACCCTGACAACGGATCCACGTTGCATTCCCACAAAAATCTAGAGGGGTCCATATACAAGCAAGGATTCATGCACACAAACATGATGGCAGGATCAGGGCCATAATTTGTATGAGAGCAGTTGCTTTCAAGCAATATAACATTATAATTAATGAAAATCCATACATGTAAATAAACGGTTGATTAAGGCAGTAGATAATTCCAGTTTTTAAACCATTAAATTAATAATATAAGGTTTCATTCTTATTGCATCAATGGTGTTTTCTTTTTTTCAAATGATGACCTTTCCATGACCAGGATTGTATAATCAACAGTCTTTTCAGG